>NC_069681.1:62748543-63048543 GCF_023699985.2 Odocoileus virginianus | reverse complement strand
TCTGCCACCCCCTTCCCGTTTAGCCTTCAGTCTTGCCCAACATCAGGATATTTTCATAAATCAGTTCTTCACATCAAGTAGCCAAGTATTGGAGCTTCAGCTTCAGCAGCAGTTCTTCCAGTGATATTCAGGGTTGATTTCCTTTAGGATTTGCTGGTTTAATCTCCTTCCCATCCAAGAGACTCTCAAGAGTCTTCTCCAGGACCATAGCTCAAAAGCATCAATCCTTCAGTGATCAATCTTCTTTATGATCCAACTCTCACATCTGCACATGTGTTGTGACATTTATGTGACATGTGACAGCAAGATTTGACTACAGAACTCCCACAGAGCTGGGGGAAATAGAGGCTCCTGGAGGGCACAAACAAAATTTTGTGTGTACCAGGACCCAGGGGAATGGAGCAATGGCCCCATAAAAGACTAAGCCGAGTGTTTGAGGGCCTCCTGCAGAGGTGTGGCTCAGAAGTGCTATGCCACAGGGGACAGGGACACTTGCAGCAGTAGTCCTGGGAGGTGAATGTTGGCATAAGTAGCTTTTGGAGGTCACCGGTAGCCTTACCATAGAACCTGTAGACTTTAGGACTGGGTGGCCTCAGGCCAAGCAACTAACAGGGAGGGAGCATAGTCTCACTCATAAACAGGCAATTGGATTAAAGATTTACAGAGCATGGTCCTGCCCACTAGAGTAAGACCCAGTTTTCCCCACAGCTAGTGCCTACATAAGGAAGCTTGCACAAACCTCTTATCCTCATGCATCAGAGGGTGGACAGAAGAAGTAAGATCTATAATCTCAGCCTCCAGAATGAAAACCACAATCACAGAAAGCTAATGAAAATGATCATGTGGACCATAGTCTTGTGTACCTCAGTGAAGCTATGAGCCAGGCTGTGCAGGGCCACCTAAGACGGACAGGTCATGGTGGAGAGCTCTGATAAAACGTGGCCCACTGAAGAAGGGAATGGTGAAACACTTCAATATTTTTGTCTCGATAACCCTATGAACAGTGTGAAAATGCAAAAAAAAAAAAAAAAGAAGAAGAAGACATACAAATGGGTGATAAATACATGAAAAAGTGTTCAACATCACTTACTCAGTTCAGTTCAGTTACTCAGTCATGTCCAACTCTTTACGACCCCATGAATCACAGCATGCCAGGCCTCCCTGTCCATCACAAACTCCCGGAGTTAACTCAAACTCATGCCCATCGAGGCAGTGATGCCATCCAGCCATCTCATCCTCTGTCGTCCCCTTCTCCTCCTACCCCCAATCCCTCCCAGCATCAGGGTCTTCTCCAATGAGTCATCTCTTCGCATCAGGTGGACAAAATATTGGAGTTTCAGCCTCAGCATCAGTCCTTCAATGAACACCCAGGGGTGATCTCCTTTAGGATGGACTGGTTGGATCTCCTTGCAGTCCAAGGGACTCTCAAGAGTCTTCTCCAACACCACAGTTCAAAAGTATCAATTTTTCAGTGCTCAGCTTTCTTCACAGTCCACCTCTCATATCCATATATGACCACTGGAAAAACCATAGCCTTGACCAGACGGACCTTTGTTGGCAAAGTAATGTCTCTGCTTTTTAATATGCTATCTAGGTTGATCATAAATTTCCTTCCAAGAAGTAAGCATCTTTTAATTTCATGGCTGGAGTCACTGTCTGCAGTGATTTTGGAGCTCCCAAAAATAAAGTCTGACACTGCTTCCACACCTATTTCCCATGCGGTGATGGGACAAGATGCCATGATCTTAGTTTTCTGAATGTTGAGCTTTAAGCCAACTTTTTCACTCTCCTCTTTCACTTTCATCAAGAGGCTTTTTAGTTCCTCTTCAATGTCTGCCATAAGGGTCGTGTCATCTGCATATCTGAGGTTATTGATATTTCTCCCGGCAACCTTGAGTCCAGCTTGTGCTTCTTCCAGCCCAGCGTTTCTCATGATGTACCCTGCATAAAAATTAAGTAAGCATTGTAACAAAATACAGACTTGACATACTCCTTTTGCTATTTGGAACCAGTCTGTTTTTCCATGTCCAGTTCTAACTGTTGCTTCCTGACCTGCATACAGGTTTCTCAAGAGGCAGGTCAGGTGGTCTGGTATTCCCATCTCCTTCAGAATTTTCCACAGTTTATTGCGATACACACAGTGAAAGGCTTTGGAGTAGTCAGTAAAGCAGAAATAGATGTTTTTCTGGAACTCTCTTGCTTTATCGATGATCCAGTGGATATTGGCAATTTGGTCTCTGGTTCTTCTACCTTTTCTGAAACCAGCTTGAACATCTGAAAGTTCTCGGTCACGTATTGCTGAAGCCTGGCTTGGAGAATTTTGAGCTTTCCTTTACTAGTATGTGAGATGAGTGCAATTGTGTGGTAGTTTGAACATTCTTTGGGATTGCCTTTCTTAGGGATTGGAATGAAAACGGACCTTTTCCAGTCCTGTGGCTACTGTTGAGTTTTCCAAATTTGCTGGCATATTGAGTGCAGCACTTTCACAGCGTCATCTTTCAGGATTTGAAATAGCTCAACTGGAATTCCATCACATCCACTAGCTTTGTTTGTAGTGATGCTTTCTAAGGCCCACTTGACATCAGATTCCAGGATGTCTGGCTCTAGGTGAGTGATCACACCATTGTGATTATCTGAGTCATGAAGATCTTTTTTGTACAGTTCTGTGTATTCTTGCCACCCCTTCTTAATATCTTCTGCTTCTGTCAGGTCCATACCATTTCTGTATTAGATAAATGCAAATCAAAACTATAATGAGGTATCACCTCACACCAGTCAGAATGGTCATTCATCAAAAAATCTACAAACAATAAACACTGGACAGGATATGGAGAAAAGGAAACCCTGTTACATTGTTGGTGGGAATGTAAACTGATTATTTCCTTTAATAATATCTATATTTCAAAATTGAATGGATTTTCTAATATTTAATTTTTTTTATGAAAGGGAGAATGTGGATGTGTTTGAATATGTAATTGTCTTTTCTTTGCAATATATCATCCTGAAAAATGAAACCAAAATATGGAACTTTGCATGGGAAAATGGAAGACAGTATCTATTGTTAATTGCTTCAATTATTCAGTGATTTGGAATAATATCTATGTAAAATATAAAATGATATAAAATAATTTTTCATGCTTTATAAATCTTTGAAGCTATTTGGCTCAAGTTTTCTTTTCTCCTTTCTTCAAATAAAATTTTAGTTAACTCAATATACAGAGAAACTAAAATTTAAAAATAATAGCCTTTCAAATTTAGTAAATAGATTTTTTTCTCATGTTTTACAAGTAATTTAGTGAGACCATTAAAACTAATATAAATGATGTCTAAGCTCAATGAAGAAATGTGATCTACAATAAATACTAAATAACAAGATAATAATGATAATGATTTTTTCATTGAGAACAGCTTTTGAATTTTTGATTCACATAAACTGTTAGCTTGAAGCTCTAATAGAGTATTGATTGTATACAAGTGCTGTAAATAACAATAAAGAGCTTATCACAAATGAAAAACATCACACAAGACTTTCCAATTAAAGTTATAATTTATTATTATAAAATAAATGTTTTTGCTACAATTTGTGATCACTATACCTGAATAACTCTGATTGTGATCAATACATATTGACTAATCAAACTGAGTTTGGTTGCAATATTTCCAAGCATGCAGATCCAGACACATTTGTAAACACCAAAAATGTCTTTTCTTAAGCAATACACTCTGTTAGCAAAAAAAAAAAAGTAAATATACAATAAAAAGAAACCAATTTGACTATCAGCCTGATTATATATGAAACTTAATTCAGATTGTGATGTATATTTGCATACCCAGAAGTCAATTTATATATTCAAATAAGCTTAATGGAGTAGAGTGGGAAAATAGCCTTGAAAAGTGGTATCTCAAAATAGATGCAACATTTTAAACTTATTTTT
The DNA here is from genome assembly GCF_023699985.2 of Odocoileus virginianus. Classification (NCBI taxonomy): domain Eukaryota; kingdom Metazoa; phylum Chordata; class Mammalia; order Artiodactyla; family Cervidae; genus Odocoileus; species Odocoileus virginianus. Next base: position 63,044,608 of record NC_069681.1, on the reverse strand, counting down.
GGTTGGTAATCAGAAAAATACAGGAAAACCGGTCACTTCCTATGCTAGATAATGATCAACTTTATTTTCAAACCTTAGGATGGAATCAATTCATTTGTAAATCAGAGTAAAGACTTCTAATTACATTCATATTGCTAATATATACTTATCACTCTGTGCTAAGCACTGTTCTAACATTGGGAGGACACTATGTTTATAATTATCTCAAAATATAACTCAAGACTGTGTGGAAAGTAGAGAAGAATAGAATCAGTACTGTCTTTCAGTTTACATAGATCAGATGTCATATCTCAGAGCCACTGTATGAACTCGTTATTTAACCTTGGCATGTATCTTCTTCTTTTTCTGCAACATTAAAATATTTACAAGAGTTTGCTGAGGTGCAATGGCTAAGTGAGGTGATATGAAAAGTATATTATAGAACCCGATGGACAGCAGCTTAATATAACTAAATAATAATTAAGCAAAAATTGTAAGCCTTTATGAGCATTAACAAAACTTTTTTGGTGATCAAAATATGTGAAGATCAATCTTCAGTATTTCTCATCTCATTTCAATACAGAACCTGCACCACATACAACATTCCAAAACATGTGTATGTTGTAACTCATGTGTTCATGAGATTCCCTGTGATAGCATCTAGCCACAACCATTGATATGCCAACGTAGACAACTTCATATGCAGGCAACTCTCACTTCCTGAGATAACTTTAAAGGAGAAGAGATCTCTTTGTTGACACAGTGAGTATCACTACCTTAGGTTGATCCAACCACTATTCTCGATGATGCCACAGAGCAATCACTTCACCTTTGATAAATTATTATTATTATTATTATTTTAGCTAATAATGCCAACTTTAGTAAAACTTAGGCTGTCAGAAACTGTGTGGTGGTCTTTGGTGAAACTGAAAGAGAGTATCATGACTTGTAGACTGCATTCTATCAGAGAATAATAAAACTCCTGCCACTTGCATCTTAAATTTTAGAATGTTCAGTGAATCAGTTCTTTTAATTTGTAACACTTACTATGAAATTGTCACGTGGACTTTGTATGTTTGCCAAGTGGCTCCAGTCATGTTTGACTGTTTGTGACCCCTTAGACTGTAGCCCACTGGGCTCCTCTGTCCATGGGATTCTCCTGGCAAGAATACCGGAGTGGGTTGCCATTTCCTCCCTCAGGGGTCTTTCCACCCAGGGGTCAAACCCAGGTCTCTTACATCTCTTGCATTGGTAGATGGGTTCCTTGCCACTAGTGCCAGTAAAGCTAGTGGAGATGATGAGCAGCTGAGCTATTTAAAATACTGAAAGATGATGGTGTTAAAGTGCTGCACTCAATATGTCAGCAAACTTGGAAAACCCAGCAGTGGCCATAGGAATGGAAAAGGTCAGTTTTCATTCCAATTCCAAAGAAGGGCAAGCTAAATAATGTTCAAACTACTGGAAAATCGAGCCCACTTCCCATACTAGTAAGGTTATGCTCAAAATCCTTTCAGTTGGGCTTCAGCAGTTCTTGAATCGAGAACTTCCCAATGCACAAATTGGATTTGGAAAAGGCATAGGCATCAAAGATCAAATTTCTAACATTCACTGGATCATAGAAAAATCAAGGGAATTCCAGAAAAACATCTACTTCTGTTTCATTGACTACTCAAAAACCTTTCACTGTGTGGATCACAACAAACTGCAAAAAATTCTTAAAGAGATAGGAATACCAGAACTTCTTACCTGTCTCCTGAGAAATCTGTATGTGGGTCAGGAAGCAACACTTAGAACCTTACATGGAACAACTGACTGGTTCAAAATTGGGAAAGGAGTAAGTCAAGGCTGTATATTGGCACCCTGCTTATTTAACTTGTATGCAGAATGCATCATGCGAAATGCTGGGCTGGATGAATTACAAGCTGGAATCAAGATTGCAGGGAGAAATAACAACTTCAGATATGCAGACGATACCACTCTAATGGTAAGGAATGAAGAGGAACTAAAGAACCTCTCAATGAGGATGAAGGAGGAGGGTGAAAAAGCTGGCTTAAAACTCAACATTAAAAGAACTGAGATCATGGCATCTGGTATCATCACTTTATGGCAAAAAAGAAAAGGGGGAAAAAGTAGAACCATTGATACTTGTTCTCTTCTTGGGCTCCAAAATCACTGTGGATGGTGACTGTAGCCCTGAAATTAGAAGATACTTGCTTCTTGGAAGGAAGGCAATAACAAACCTAGACAGTATATTAAAAAGCAAAGCATCACTTTGCAGAAAAAGGTCCATATTGTCAAAGCTATGGTCTTTCCAGTAATCATGTACAGATGTGAGATTTGGACCATAAAAAAGACTCAACACCAAAGAATTGATGCTTTTGAATTGTTGTGCTGGAGAAGACTCTTAATATTCCCTTGGACTGCAAGGAGATCTTAAGGTAAATCTTAAGAGAAATCAATCCTGAATAATCATTGGAAGGACCGATGCTGCAGCTGAAGCTCCAATACTTTGGCCCACCTGATGTGAAGAGCTGACTCACAGAAAAAGCTCTTGTTGTTGGGAAAGACTGAAGCAAAAGAAGAGGGTGGCAGAGATGAAATAGTTGAATACTATCACCAGTTCAGTGGACATGAACTTGGGCAAACTCTGGTGATGGTGAGGGACAGGGGAGCCTGGCATGCTGCATACCATGGGTTACAGAGTCAAACAAAATTTAGTGATTGAAAAACAGCAACTATAAAATTGTACGATTTTCTAATCTACTGCTTAATTTATGTGTCTGACAAAGTCTTGAAGATAGGCAGTTTTGTCTCTTTTGTTCTTTGCTATATTCCTAGTGCCTAATAAAGTGTCTTGTATTTGGAGATACTGAAAAAAAAAAATATTGACTGAGTAAATGAAAGAGTAAATGAATGAAAAAATAGAAATTTCTGAGAAAGTACTGAAAACTCTACCCTAACCTTAGAGATTCATAGTAAATATTCATGTATTAAAGATTGTGAGGGATCATTCATCATATAAAACTATGTATCTAAAATTTTATATTCAATTTCCAACAGCAACTTTTCAACACATGTAAAAATTAATTGAAATATATGTTCTAATGAGTATATTTTTGGAAAACTAAATTGTTTATGCTATTTCAACTTACAGTCTTCAAATTGACTAAAACTGATATTTTAAAATGCTATTAGTATTGTGATTTTTGTCATTTAGATTGCCAAATTTCCCTCTTAATTTACGTAAATTCATAATTTTATCGTTAGGAGAAAATATCACTATTTTAAATGGATAAAATTATTTGCTTCTCCCTGACTGCTTTCCTGTCATCTTTACTTTAAACTGAAAAGCTAGACTGAATGTCTTCCTTTCTGATCCTAAGTTACTTATCTAGAATTAATTTCCTGGTTATATTCTTTTAAAAAATATTATTTACATTTTTCACAAAATTCCTTAATGTTCTTTTAATATTCACTTGCTAAGGGTTTCTTGCTTAGTATCCTCAGAAGAGCTAGGAACAGGTACCTGATTCTTTTCTTGTGAAACGTCATTTAAAGAGCAGGACCTGGCTCCTACTTTCTGTTCTTTTTTCTGATTCCTAGGAACCTAACTGGAAATGTTGCACACAAACTGACATTGACTGGCTACTCTGTTAGGCTTTATAATGAACTGCAAAAGGGAGGCACAATGTCCAATTAACTGTTCATTTAGAAAAAAGGGAATCCATTGATTCTACAGGGGCAAAACGTCAAGCACTCAGAAAATCCAATTCACTTAAAAAATTAAGATTGCATTGTTTGTCAGTCAAATTTTCACTTTATTCCTAAAGATGACTTAATACTGGACAACTACTCAATACTTTGCAAGCACTTTACTGTAGTAAAAGGTTTGTACATTGACAAATTAAGTAATGCTTCCTTTTATTATTCTATGCCTTTGTTTCCCTTTCACTTCTTCTCTTATAATGAAAAGAATAAGCACAGTTAGAGGTAAATATTTTATTTCAACAATTAATTTAAAGGTTTCAAAGACAATCAAAAATTATTTTTAACTAGAAAAATTTCTCAATACATTTTTATATGTAAAAAAGTTCAAGTGCTTTGATTATGTGAGCTGCTATATAAGTAGGATTGTTATCAGAGTTAGGTCTTGAATATGAGCAGATTTAACTGCTTACAGGTTGTATAATCTTCCTCAAAATATCTACTCTTCATCTACATGTCTAGTTTTGTACGCTGAAATGGGAACATTAAAAATTTTACTGGCTTAATAGATAATGCTAATTTAGCTCATGTGTGTGTGTATGTTTAAAACAGGATTTTGTAACAAAATTTTTATAGTTCATGTTCTATATAACTGCAATAAAATGAGATTTTAAATTATAATAATTGCATAATTAGTTAAAATAATTGAAATATTATAATAAAATACTAACCAATTTATTTGTCTATCATGAAAATATATCTGTCAATGATTCTCTTAAACTTTGTATTTACAATATGTAATGTGTGGGATAGTAGAAGGAAGTTGCACAAACATTTTCTATCATACAATATATAATTTACAATCTAATCAATTATTGTACATCAATTTTTTGAATTTTACTAAAGGAAATTTATAGTCATGCCATTAAGATGATGGCATTCACTGAAAAATAATTTTAGTTTTAACTCCCTTAGTTCAGTTCAGTTCAGTTTAGTTCAGTCGCTCAGTCATGTCCAACTTGTTACCCCATGAATCACAGCACGCCAGGCCTCCCTGTACATCACCAACTCCCAGAGTTTACCCAAACTCATGTCCATTGAGTTAGTGATGCCATTCAACCATCTCATCCTCTGTTATCCCCGTCTCCTCCCGCCTTCAATCTTTCCCAGCATCAGGGTCTTTTCTAATGAGTCAGTTCTTCACATCAGGTGGCCAAAGAATTGGAGTTTCAGACTCAGCATCAGTCCTTCCAATGAATATTCAGGACTGATCTCCTTTAGGATGGACTGGTTGTATCTCCTGGCAGCCCAAGGGACTGTCAAGAGTCTTCTCCACCACCACAGTTCAAAAGCATCAATTCTTCAGTGCTCAGATTTCTTTATAGTTGAACTCTCACATCTATGCATGACAACTGGAAAAAAAAAAAAAAAAACCTTTGACTAGATGGAACTTTGTTGGCAAAGTAATGTCTCTGCTTTTTAATGAGCTGTTTATGTTGGTCATAACTTTTCTTCCAAGGAGCAAGCATCTTTTATTTCTTAGCTGGAGTCACTATCTGCAGTGATTTCACAGCCCCCAGAAATAAAGTCTGTCACTGTTTCCACTGTTTCCCCATCTATTTGCTATGAAGCGATGGGACCAGATGTCATTATCTTAGTTTTCTGAATGTTGAATTTTAAGCCAACTTCAAGAGTCTCCTCAGTTCTTCACTTTCTGCCTGAAGTGTGGTGGCATCTGCATATCTGAGGTTACTGATATTTCTCCCAGCAGTCTTGATTCCAGCTTTAACTCCCTTAGTTCTAATATTATTCCCATTAGACATTTGAGGTAACTAAACTATATTTTGAGCAGTCTGTCAGAGCTATCTGAGATGCTGCCTCCTGGACTACAGTCCTCACTTAGCCCCAAATAAAACTTAACTCACAATTCTCAAGTTGTACATCATTTTTTTTTTTTTTCTTTTAGTCGACAGCTATGGCGACTGATGAAGCGTCCCAGAGTGGACTTCCTTCCTTTGACTGGACTCCACGAGGAACTGGAGCTTTGGTACCAGCAATGGCCTCTTGTGCTCATCGGCCTCCTCAGGGAGTACAGATGAATTTCAGGATATTGTTAAGGATGACGCACTCTTGGCAGTGACTTCTCCTCTTCTTTGTCCTTCATGAGAGAGATTGGACAAGAATTATTATTTCCATGTTATGGACTTGCAATCAAAGGCACAGGAATCAGAAACAGAGATGAGGCCATCACACTGGGTTGCTCCCCAGTCCAAGACCCTGTCTGTCTAACACTTCATGCTCACACTGACCACTTCAGGAGGCAGTTATAATAAACTCTGAAAGTAGATGCACTCACCCATCAACAGAAAATTGGATTAAAGATTGACTGAGCATGGTGTCACCAATCAGAACAAGGCCCAGTTTCGCCCTCAGTCTCTCCCATCAAGAAGCTTCCATAAGCCTCTTACCTTTCTCCATCAGAGGACAGGCAGAATGAAAACCACAATCACAGGAAACTAACCAATCTGATCGCATGGACCACAGTCTTGTCTAACTCAATGAAACTATGAGCCATGCCATGTAGGGCCACCCAAAATGGAAGGGTCATGTTGGAGAGTTATGACAAAATGTGGTCCACTGGAGAAGGGAATGGCAAACTACTTCAGTATTCTTGCCTTGATAACCCCATGAACACCATGAAAAGGAAAAAAAGATAGGGCACTGAAAGATGAACTCCCCAGGTCTGAAGGTCACCAGTATGCTACTGGAGATCAGCAGAGAAATAACTCCAGAAAGAATGAAGAGATGGAGCCAAAGTAAACAAAACACCCACTTGTGGATGTGACTGGTGATAGAAGAAAAGTTTGACGCTATAAAGAGCAATATTGCATAGGAATCTGGAATGCTAGATCCTTGAATCAAGGCAAATTGGAAGTGGTCAAACAGGAAATGGCAAGAGTGAACATCGACATTTTAGGAATCAATGAAATAAAATGGACTGGAATGGGTAAATTTAACTCAGATGACCCTTATATCTACTAGTATGGGCAAGAATCCCTTAGAAGAAATAGAATGGCCCTCATAGTCAACAAAAGAGTCTGAAATGCAGTAATGAATGCAATCTCAAAAACGACAGAATGATCTCTGTTCTTTTCCAAGACAAACCATTCAATATCACAGTAATCCAAGTCTATGCTCCAAACAGTAGTATTGAAAAAGCTGAAGTTGAATAGCTCTATGAAAACCTATAAGACCTTCTAGAACTAACACCCAAAAAAGATGTCCTTTTCATTATAGGGGACTGGAATGCAAAAGAAGGAAGTCAAGAAACACTTGGAGTAACACAAATTTGGCCTTGGGATACAGAATAAAGTAGGACAAAGGCTCGTAGAGTTTTTCCAAGTGAATTCACTGGTCATAGCAAACACCCTCACATCAACATCACCAGATGGTCAACACTGAAATCAGATTAATTATATGCTTTGCAGCCAAAGATGAAGAAGCTCTATACAGTCAGCAAAAACAAGACCAGGAGTGGACTGTGGCTCAGACCATGAACTCCTTATTGCAAAATTCAGACTTAAAGAAAGTAGGGAAAACCACTAGACCACTAAGGTATGACCTAAATCAAATCCCTTATGATTATACAGTGGAAGTGAGAAATAGATTAAAGGAATTAGATCTGATAGACAGAGTGCCTGATGATCTATGGACAGAAGTTCATGACATTGTACAGGAGACAAGGATCAAGATAAACCTTAAAAAAAAGAAATGTGATAAAGCAAAATGGCTGTCTGAGCAGGCCTTACAAATAGCTTAGAAAAGAAGAAAAGTGAAAAGCAAAGGAGAAAAGGAAAAGTACACCCAGTTGAATGCAGAGTTCCAAAGAATAGCAAAGAAATTTAAAAAAAAAAAGTCTTCTTTTTTGTGATCAGTGCAAAGAAATAGAGGAAAACAATAGAATGGGAAAGACTAGAGTTCTCTTCAAGAAAATCAGAGATGTCAAGGGAACATTTCATGCAAAGATGGGCTCAATAAAGGACAGAAATTGCATGGAGCTAACAGAAGCACAAGATATTAAGAGGTGGCAAGAAGTATACAAAAAAAGAATCTTCATGACCCCGATAATTACGATGGTATGTTCACTCACCTAGAGCCAGACATCCTGGAATGCGAAGTAAAGTGAGCCTTAGGAAGCATCACTATGAACAAAGCTAGTGGAGGTAATGCAATTCCAGTTGAGCTGTTTCAAATTCTGAAAGATGATGCTGTGAATGTGCTGCAGTCACTATGTCAGCACATTTGGAAAACTCAGCAGTGGCCACAGGCCTGGAAAAGGTCCATTTTCATTCCAATTCCAAAGAAAGGCAATGCCAAGGAATGCTCAAACTACCGCACAAGGTAGCTCAGCTCCCAGGCAACACTCTTGGGTCCTCGATGTGTGTCCTCTCCGATGCTTTCTCACATTCAAACCTTCCTGACTTCAGGAGGACACAGCACCTTTGAATGACATATTTTAGATGTCCACCTCAAATTCCTTTTAAATCAACAGACTATAATTAATAGAGGACTCATATCCCATCATATTCACAAATTATTCCTTACAACAAGAGAAAAGCACAGTGATCTGTGAGCATCATATTCACAAAGTATTCCTTAGCACTACAGAGGCCACCGCAGAATTCTGTCTACCATAATATGTATGTGATGTTTTAAGTCATGAATTACTAGTTATACATGTAGTTTGCAATCTGGTTTTTACTTTACTGTGGACTATACTTTGCTTGAATTTATACTGGGAGACACATTATTATTGGCAATCAGGTCTTCATATTTTTTTTTATTAACAGCAGGCATAGTATTATTTTGAAAATGTACATTAAATCACTATCCATTTTCTCCCACTAAAAATACCTCCATGGTACTTTATTTATTAAAATAAGTAATGCCCATTGACCCTAAGATTTAGAAATACCTATCACAGCAGGACCTCAGCACCTCAAGTCCCACTTGCTCTTACACTTTGATTTGCTCTAAGCTAGGAACAGGCTATGTGTGCTTTCACCACAGAGCATGGTGCATGCAAGTCTCTCTCCTTAGACAGTTCTCCTAAGTAAATTACATCCATTCTTCATTTAACAGTGTTAGTGTCTCAGACAATCTTTCTCAGTTCTCTGTAACTGTCAGATTCTATTGGTAGACCTTTACAAATTGTAATATTCTTTCCATTTGTGCTAGTAAAGTAATGCTCAATATTCTCCAAGCCAGGCTTCAGCAATATGTGAACTGTGAAATTCCAGATGTTCAAGCTGGTTTTAGAAAAGGCAGAAGAACCACAGATCAAATTGGCAAAGTTTGCTGGATCATCAAAAAAGCAAGAGAGTTCCAGAAAAACATCTATTTCTGTTTTATTGACTATGCCAAAGCCTTTGACTGTGTGGATCACAATGAACTGTGGAAAATTCTGAAAAGAGATGGGAATATCAGACTGCCTGGCCTGTCTCTTAAGAGATCAGTATACAGGTCAGGAAGCAACAGTTAGAACTGGACATGAAACTACAGACTGGTTCTAAATAGGAAAAGGAGTACATCAAGGCTGTATATTGTCACCCTGCTTATTTAACTTATATGCAGAGTACATCATGAGAAATGATGGGCTGGACGAAGCACAAGATGGAATCAATATTGCTGGGAGAAATAACAATAACCTCAGATATGCAGATGACACCACCCTTATGGCAAAAAGTGAAGAACTAAAGAGCCTCTTGATGAAAGTGAAAGAGGAGAGTGAAAAAGTTTACTTAAAGCTCAACATTCAGATAACTAAGATCATGACATCCGGTCCCATCGCTTCATGGCAAATAGATGGGGAAACAGTGGAAACAGTGTCAGACTTTATTTTTTTAGGCTCCAAAATCACTGCAGATGGTGATGGCAGCCATGAAATTAAAAGACGCTTATTCCTTGGAAGGAAAGTTATGACCAACCTAGACAGCATATTAAAAAGCAGAGACATTACTTTGCCAACAAAGGCCCATCTAGTCAAAGCTTTGGTTTTTCCAGTAGTAATGTACGGATGTGAGAGTTGGACTGTAAAGAAAGCTGAGTGCAGAATTGATGCTTTTGAACTGTGGTATTGGAGCAGACTCTTGAGAGTCCCTTGGACTGCAAGGAGATCAAACCAGTCCTGGGTGTTCATTGGAAGGACTGATGTTGAAGCTGAAACTCCAATACTTTGTCCACCTGATGCGAAGAGCTGACTCATTTGAAAAGACCCTGATGCCGGGAAAGATTGAGGGCAGGAGGAGAAAGGGACGACAGAGGATGAGATGGTTGGATGGCATCATCAACTCAATGGACATGAGTTTGGGTGAGCTCAGGTTTGGTGATAGACAGGGAGGCCTGGCATGCTGCGATTCATGGGGTTGCAAAGAGTCAGAGATGACTGAGCGACTGAACTGAACTGAACTGTATGTTTACAGTATATACATTGTTTTCAGCACTAGACTGTGTGTTCCATGAGGGAAGTAGCATTTATGACTGTTGTTTTATTATATTATTAGGGTGTAATAATAACTTACATAAATAAATATTAAAGAAAGTTAAGAAATCAGAGTCTCAAAGATGAAAAATCGTCCCTGGAAAACTTTACATCCATATCTTAATCAATTACAGTTTAAAGATAACACAGGAGATAATTCTCCCCGGATTTCTGTTTTTCTGCACATTTCAGGCCTTCTCTAGGACAAGACATATAAACTATAGTAAATGTAGAGAACATATCTTTCCCTAGACACATTTCAGGATAGTAAAAAAATCACCTCTTCTTCCTGAAGTAGATTTGCTTGTATTCTACAGTAATAATAAACTTAAGACACTCCATCTTCTGAGAGACATAACAATTAAATTTCTGGGTAATAAGCATGAAGCCCTCCTAATCCTCATATGAGGAGATTCATTGATCTTTCTGATTAAGAATGAAGTCTCTTTCCTTTTCTGGCAGTGAAAATGGGCAGAGGCACCAGCTACTCTATGTAAGTACTGCTGCTGCTGCTGCTAAGTCACTTCAGTCATGTCCCACTCTCTGTGACCCTATAGACAGCAGCCCTCCAGGCTCCTCTGTGCATAGGATTCTCCAAGCAAGAATACTGGAGTAGGCTGTCATTTCCTTCTCCCACGTAAGCACTAAGTATTTCTATTTTGGGGTACAACTGCTGTGATGTAAACCCACTACATGCCAAATTAATACCAAATACTGTGTGCAATAAGCAAAATGTTTGTATTTCTCTTCAAATTCTTGTTAAAATATTAACCACAACGTGAGTATTAAGAGGTGGAGCCTTTGGGAGGTGATTAAATTATAAGGGTGGACCCCTTGATTAGTGTTCTTATAAAAGAAGCCTTGTAGATCTTCCCCTCTTGCTTCCACTGTGTGAAGACATAGCGAGGAGAGAGCTGTCTATGAACCAGGAAGTGGGCTCTTACAAGAGACCTAATCTGCTAGTAGCACTTTGATCTTGGACTTCTTGGCTTCCACAAGTGAGAAAAAAATTGTTAGTGTTTATAGACCACCCAGTCTATGATATTCTGTTACAGGAACCTGAACAGACTAAGGAATTGCATAATCCAATGAGGATTAGGGGTCAAGGAACAGGGATTAAGATGTTTATCCAGTGTGTTTGGTCTAATACATGGTTTGTTTCTCAGATCCAGCAATCCAATATTTCTGTCAGAATATACATAAAATTGCATAGACTAACTTAACTTACAAATAAGACCAAGTATTAGGCTTTTTGTGACTTAACATATACTGCATAAAATATTTTCTTCCACGCTTTCTGATTTAACCTGCAATATGGCAGATCTGTCTCGATCCCTGGTTGGAAAGATCCCCTGGAGAAGGGAATGGTTACCCATTCCAGTGTTATGGCTTGGAGAATACCATGGACAGAGGAACCTGGTGGGGCTACAGTCCATGGGGTCACAAGGAGTCAGACACTACTGAGTGACTTTAACTTTCACTTTTCTGATTAAACATATATTATTTAAAACATTCTGCAAAAGAACAAAGGTATTTGTACTAAAACAGAATTTAAAGCATTTGCAAGCTTCAGTGTCCAGAGTTTTTACTGGGATTTCATTAAGTGGGAATAATTAATTGAATCATTGACAAAGAGACTAAACTCAATCTCCAGCCATCTCCCCTCCAAAAAGATCAAACAAACCCTCTAATTACTTGACTGGTCCTTTGGAAATGGCTTGTATCCTGAGTCATCTCAGATTATCATTATCTGTATAAGGGCTACCATTAGTCACACATCATTAGTAAAATTGTTTGAAAGGTACACCATGAACAGAGATAGGCATATCATGTGGAAATGTCAAGAATTTAGAGGTAAGCTCCCAGGAACTGAGGGAAAAGGCCAATTTACTCTATATAAAATAAAAATTTACTTTATATAAAGTCCAAGCCTTTGTGACTTCATGGACTATACAATCATGGAATTCTCCAGGCCAGATACTGGAATGGATAACCTTTTCCTTCTCCAAGGGATCTTCCCAACCCAGGGATCGAATCCAGGTCTCCTGAATTGCAAGTGATTCTTTACCAGCTGAGTTACCAGGGAAGCCCATACTTTATGTATTATGTATGTTATTAATAAAATAAACATGGAAATAAATATATTTGATAGTCTATATTTAATAAGTGTTTCATTAAGTAATGTTAAGATCTTCTTGAAAAGATACAGCATGTTCTATAGGAATGTACTTACTTCCAAAGCTATTATTATCTTCTATAAAGAGTCAGGTGTCATCCTATCACACCAAAATAATAATGCCTATTTTAAAAGTATTATTCTGTGTCTATTAACCCAAGAAAATATCAACACTTGAAACATTCAAACAGAAATAGTTTAGCTATTATCAGTTAAGATGGTGAGTTAGATACCTTCTAAAATATTTTTCTTTTACTCTTAAGAACATATTATTTTGTAATTTAGGAACATGATAGTCCTGTGTATTACATTCACTCCAAAAGTGTGTACAATACTAATTTTAAAATATGACCCTCTTTCAGTGCTTTCTACCTTAATTGAATAACAACAATATGTAGTCAGTTTCACCAGTTTATATACCCAAAGAGAAAAGTGAAAGTTAGTAGCTCAGTCACTCTTTGAGATCCGATGGACTATAGCCCACCAGGCTCTTCTGTCCATGGAATTCTCTAGGCAAGAATACTGGAGTGGGTTGCCATTTCCTTCTCCAGGTGATCTTCCCAATCCAGGGATTGAATCCCAGTCTCCTTCATTGCAGGCAGATTCTTCACTGTTTGAGCCATCAGGAATCACAAGCATCACTCTTTTTACCTCTCCCCCATGTATAGAGTGCATCACTGAACCCTTTTAATACATGATCAAAAAATAAAACCAATTAATTTATGTATGCCCAAATAAACCTTATGCAAGATACAACCTTCTCTAGACAACATAATTACTTCTATCTGAACTCCAAATGTGACTTAGACGTTGAGGTTGCAATGTGAGGAAATACATATTTTGAGCATTAATGCCAATCATAGAAAAATAACCAGTGGATATATACCACTATGGGTTTTATACCCCAGTGGGTATAAAACTCACTTCTTTTAGTATAGGAATTTTATAGCTCCAATGTCTAATCCTCAAAACTGTAATCTAAATCATGCTATCTAATATATCCTAAGCCAAGTTGTGATTCTTTTTTTCTTTTTTTGTTCTTGATCTGGTTACTGGGGAAGGAAGGAGTTTTATGAGAAAAGCAGAAATTACTGTGTGATTTCTTAGCAAAAGTCCTTAAAAGGTTAAATCTCTCTTTCTTCAATACTTTTAATTTTCACATATTTTCAAATTAATTATAAAATTAATTATAAAATCCACAGTGGCCCATTTGGATTAATGAATTCTATTAATAATGATTTTAGGCAACTGTGACCTCATAAATTTTATTAGGAAAAAATATCCTCCAGGTGTGTTTAAGCAATATCCTTTTAATATTAGTTTTTTGAAGGGCATATATTATCAAAGTCCATCCTGAAGTGTAAAAGCTGACCATGAAAATTGTCATGTAAGTATTTAATCCATCCCAGAAATCATATGCTTTGTCAAGTTAAAATGATAAGAGTGCGTCCTCCATCAGTCTCTTCAGTAAATGGTACTATTGAGGAAAACATTGTCCAGTATGTCATAGTTATTGAGGCAGTGAAATGAGCTTTACCCTTCATATCTAATTGAAAGAGTCAGTGAACTGTATTAAAATTAAATCTACATTTCTTTTCTTGAATAGACAAAGTAAGAGTAGAAAATCACCTCGGTTGGTTCCAATTTGGGGGAAAAAATTCATTGCTTCTTTACTGATTTAAAAATTTCGAAGGCCAAATAAAATTTAGATAACATTTTTAAAGTGATAAATCAAGTGCATAATGTCTGGGAACTCGTTTAAACACCAAATGGAATCTATACAATAATGTAACACACATGGTTTGCAATTTTCTTTTTCCTTTTTTTCAATTAATCAAACTCCACAGGATAAAGATTTCATTTCAATACCTCTCATGATGTTAAGTGTGGCCATGTATCTAAATTCGGATAATAGGATAAAAACAGAAGTGCCATATTTTAGCTGCTTGGAATTTCTTCAATAGATAACATGAGTGCTTTCCTACTTCAATTTGTTCTTTCCTGGTTTGTTCTTTTTTCTATTTGTTTTTTCTTCTGCTTCCTTTATATAAAAGTGATGACAAGTGCTGGATTTTTTATATATCCCATACGGAAAACTAGTAGAGTCTAAAAACATCAACAAAGAAGATGAAATGAAAAAGCCTAGGTATCTGGGGACTCCAAAAATGAAATTTGCCACACCAGTCCTGACATGCATACCTTCAGACTTTATATGAAACAGAAAAATTACTTATAAGAGCTCTTATTTATGACACTTTGATATTGGTGCTCCTACTAAATCTAATCCCAACAAATAGAGTGGCATATCAGGTCAGTTCAGTTCAGTCACTCAATCATGTCTGACTTCTTGGGATCTCATGGGCTAAAGCATGCAAAGCTTCCCCGTCCTTCACCAACTCTCAAAGCTTGCTCACACTCATGTCTGTCGAGTCGGTGATGCCATCCAACCATCTCATCCTATGTTGCTCCTTTCTCCTCCAGCCTTCAATCTTATCCCAGCATCAGTATTTTTTCTAATGAGTCAATTCTTCGCATCAAGTGACCAAAGTGTTAGAGCTTCAGCTTCACCATCAGTCCTTGCAATAAATATTCAGGACTGATTTCCTTTAGGATCAACTGGTTTATTTATGAGTGAATGTCTGACAAAGTACAGGCTTTATTTTGAGAGAGCTAATAGTGACATATCCATGGTAATAAATATATTCAGTTTAATGTAATATGCTATACTTTACTGGTCATAGTTCTTTAACAAAATAAGTATAGAAATGGAAATAAACATTTAGAAACTTTAAAAGCAATTAACATGGACATAAAATCTTTATGTATTCATCTGCAATAGATTGAAAAAAATGTAAAAACAATCCTAGTTACAGATAATTTGAGACTGCTTAGGCAACATGTATTATATATGGGTGCATGATCATTATTTCCATTTATGAGTGAATATCTGATAAAGTAAAGGTTTTATTTGGAGAGAGAATTAGAATTGTTAAACAGATATGAAATCATTCTGTGTCAGTTCTCAGTATCTAATGGCTTTGAAAGATAATCAGGAACTCACTTTATTTATATATATTTATATATTTATTTACATATTTATTTATATATTTATACTTATTGCTTCAAATATGTTCCAAAACACAGACATGGAAGACTGCTAAGCTTCAGTGTGAGTCTTGAGGCTCTAAAAGAGATGCTAAGAATATCTTTAAGTAGAAAGCATGGTCCTAAGATCACAAAGTTCAGGATATGAGCATATAATGAGAGACCCAACTATGGAGAAAAGTCTACAGCTGAATGAATTGAATTGGCCAAGAAAAAGATGATGCAAATGATGGTTCTGGAATAACCCAAATGTTTGGAGTTAAAGGTAAAATATTTTCCTAAAATAAGTTGAATGCCATTACTGAAGAATAGGCAGGAAGATGGGGAAAGAGAAGAATGGGAAGTGGGAGGGGGAAAAAGAAGAGTTCAGTTCAGTTCAGTTGTTCAGTCATGTCCGACTATTTGTGACCCCAAGAACAGCAGCACGCCAGGCCTCCCTGTCCATCACCAACTCCTGAGTTCACCCAAACTCATGTCCATTGAATTGGTGATGCCATCCAACCATCTCATCCTCTGTCATCCCTTTTTCCTCCAGCCTAAAATCTTTCCCAACATCAGGGTCTTTTCTAACGAGTCAGTTCTTAGAATCAGGTGGCCAAAATCTTGGAATTTCAGCTTCAGCATCAGTACATCCAATGAATATTCAGGACTGATTCCCTTTAGGATGGACTGGTTGGATCTCCTTGCAGTCCAAGAGACTCTCAAGAGTCTGCTCCAACACCACAGTTCAAAAGCATCAATTGTTCAGGGGTCAGCTTTCTTCATAGTTCAACTCTCACATCCACACATGACTACTGGAAAAACCAAAGCTTTGACTAGAGGGACCTTTGTTGGCAAAGTAATGTCTCTGCTTTTTAACATGCTGTTTAGATTGGTCATAGCGTTTCTTCCAAGGAGTAAGTGTCTTTTAATTTCATGGCTGCAGTCATCATCTGCAGTGATTTTGGAGCCCAAAAAAATAAAGTCTGTCACTGTTTCCATTGTTGCCCCATCTATTTGCCATGAAGTGATGGGACCAGATGCCCTGATCTTAGTTTGCTGAATGTTGAGTTTTAAGCCAACTATTTCAGTCTCCCCTCTCAATTTGATCAAGAGGCTCTTTAGTTCTTCTTCACTTTCTGCCATAAGTGTGGTGTCATCTGCATATCTGAGGTTATTGTTATTTCTCCTGGCAATCTTGATTCCAGCTTGTGCTTCATCCAGGTCAGCATTTCTCATGATGTACTCTGCACATAAGTTAAATAAGCAGGGTGACAATATACAGCCTTGATGTAGATCTTTTCTATTTGGAACCAGTCTGTTGTTCCATGTCCAGTTCTAAGTGTTGCTTCCTGACCTGCATACAAATTTCTCAAGAGGCAGGTCAGTTGGTCTGGTATTCCTATCTCTTTCAGAATTTTCCAATTTGTTGTGATCCACACAATCAAATGCTTTGGCATAGTCAGTAAAGCAGAAATAGATATTTTTCTGAAATTCTCTTACTTTTTTGATAATCCAAAAAATGTTGGAAATTTGATTTCTAGTTCCTCTGTCTTTTCAAAATCCAGTTTGAACATCTGGAAGTTCACAGTTATGTACTGTTGCAGCCTGGCTTGGAGAATTTTGAGCTTTACTTGCTAGCATGTGAGATGAGTGCAATTGTGTGGTAGATTGAGCATTTTTTGGCATTGCCTTAAAGAGAGAAGGAAATTTGCTGTTTCCAAACTTTACTGTCCCTGGGATGTCACATAGGAAGAAGTTTCAGTGGGGATATAGTAAATTTATTAATTTTTGGTGTGACACTTTAGCAAAAAGGTGAATAAAACTTGATGATGATCACTGTTTTTCTATAAAAATATTTTCCCCCAATAACCTTTACAATAGAAAAAAGAAAAGCAAACGTTGCATGCTCCACAAGCAACAAAATTTTCTTCTTCCTTGTCTTCCTGATTTTTCAAGAAATGTGCAATTCATTTCAATTTTGTTGCTTTATTTATTGCTGATTTTTTTCTTCTTTCTTATTTGCTATTGAGGGTTGCTTTATAAAATTTATCAAGTATACAACTTAATGAGTCCTGCAGCCTCTCTTTTTACTGCTGATCATGAACAATGCAGGAAAAATAGAGAGAGAAAGAAACAGCTTTATTATTACCTACTGCCACTTGAAGATAAACCATGGCTCTGCTATCAGAGGGAACTAGATGTCTTTTCCAATAACATATGGAAAGAATGTAATTCTTGAGGGTAAATAACATTTAACTAAGAAAAAGGTATAATCATAATTAAATTTGAATTCTCAAACAGAACAGTGATGCTCTTCTATAGACAAAATAGACATTAATACAGCAGTGATGTGCAGCTGAGATATTTTTAGGATTAAAATTGAATCAAATTTAATTAAAAATTAAACAATATATTTATTGTGCTGACTGGATTAATCTAATACAGTTAAAGACTATTCTTTATTATGTTCTCTGTTCCAGGTATTATATTAAATTATATGAATGGAGAAACAATATATTAATGAGGTAAATACCCCATTTCACAGATAGGAGTGGCTGAATCTATTTTACATGGCTTTCAAACAAACAAGCATATGCTAGAATAGAAAAAAAAAGGAATAGAACAAATTGTTTTTTAAAGCAACAATAACAAGAAAGACATTTGAAGGATCCAGAAATGAAAATGCAGGGGAGTAAGATATCTTTCAGCTTTTAGGGTCCCTGGCTAGATCTGAAACTTAAACTGACAAAGACATTAACAGGGGAAAAACATGCAAATTGATTTAAGTTTTATGTGACACAGGAGCTCTTAGAAAGAAATGAAGACCCAAAGAAACATACATACATACTTTTAGGCTAGGTTTGATGATGAGTAGACAGTTGTGGAAGAATCAGGTAAGGTAAGGAGTGTAAGGTAATTGTAATAAACTGGTGGAAACTTATCAAGGCCTGTGCGTTAAGACTGTTCTGGGCCTTCATTTGTGTTCAGAGATAAGGACGCTCCTTTCTTCTGGGTATGGGAAAAGCACCTCTCACTTGAAGACTTCATAACCTGTTTCAGGAAAGATGGGTGAGGGGCTGGGAGAGAGTAACTTTCCTCTTTCAGCTCTTTTCTCAAACTTCTTCAGCTTAAAATATTCCATATGCCAAGGTGTCATCTCTTAGGAAAATGTGCCTTAAACACCTTCAAAAACTAATTTTTTCCCCCACTAGTTTTAGGTAAATATTGAATACTGGGAGATATAATGGGGAGGGTTTTTTTTTTTTTTTTTTAACTGAAATGCAGCTATAATGTTGGCAGGCATTGAAGCTTCAATTTTCTCCCAGACTATTACTATACCTTTAAAAAAAAAAAAATTAGGGCTCTGAAAGGATTACCAGAGTTCCAAGTAAACATTTTACCACTGACTGGCTTCCCTGGTGGCTCAAGCTGAATCTGCCGGCAATGCAGGATACCCAGGTTCGACCCTTGGATCAGGAAGATCACCTGGAGAAGGACATGTCAATCCACTCTAGTAGTCTTGCCTGGAGAAGTCTATGTACAGAGAAACCTGGCAGCCCATAAGGTCGAAAAGAGTCAGACATGACTGAGCGATTAACACACACATTTTAACAAACTGAAAACGTTAAAGTACCTTCTTAAATGCCAGTATCTCAATTGTAACAGGAATAGCAAGCTTGTTACTCCTTTTAAAGAGGATCTTTAAGAAACAACAAGATGACAAAATTGGAAATAAGAAAAGAACTTGGAAAATCTACAGTATTAAAAAAGAGAGAGAGAGAGAGAGACACTTTGGAAAATACTACTATATTCAGCCAGTAAATATAGCTATTTCCATAAGAATGCTATTTGAGTTTAAAATATAAGATTATGTTTAATGCCTTAATAATTTTGATCAATCAACTTGACTTTTTCTTCTGTTTTATCTCTATTGTATTAAAAAAAGAGATTTTAACAAGAAATCTTATTGAGGATTAATACTTGAAGGAAGACTGCAAAGGAAGGAGTTTAATTTGCTTGTTAATTAGAAGCAATTAATAAATGAATGTTGAGAATGGTCTTTTACTAGCCAAATTCAAGGTGTTTAAATTTTGTGGATGTTGAAGGAGGCCAGGACATGACCACCCATTGTCCTTTGAGCTGGACTTTGGCAACCGGAGGGTCCTCCCCCTTTCCTCGTTTTCCGGGGTGTATACTTTGCCTACCTTTTCCACAGTGGGAGGTGCTCCAAGGACTAGTCTTAAGAGAATAAGATGTTGAGACCAGCTGGACTAAATACTTGACCAAACCCTGTTAAGGTCTCTATATAAACTTTTAAAATTTGGGGGATGAGTATAGAGATCTACCAGGGTTTCCCAGTGACAGTGGTAAAGAGTCCGCCTGCAGTGCAGGAGTCGCAGGACATGAGGATTCAGTCCCTGGGTCAGGAAGATCTCCTGGAGGAGGGCATGGCACCCCACTGCAGGATTCTTGCCTGGAAAATCTCACGGACAGAGTAGCTTGGTGACGTACAGTCCATACGGTTGCAAAGAATCAGACATGACTGAAGCAACTTAGTATGTACACATATTGTATTTACCCAAGATAAGCCTCATAAGTAAATTCTCTTGCTTATTAAAATTGAAATTTACCAATCTGGAGCACTCTGTCTCTGTCTTTGGTATCCCTCCCCTATCTGTAATTTGCAAAACCACAGTGGATTAGCTAAAATGTTTTCAAAACAATGTGTACAGTTGCAAAAAAACCATTGAAGCACCTATCAAGACCTGCAGACTATACCTGCTGCTACTGCTGCTGCTAAGTCACTTCAGTCGTATCTGACTCTGTGCAACAGCATAGACGGCAGCCCACCAGGCTCCCCCGTCCCTGGGATTCTCCAGGCAGGAACACTGGAGTGGGTTGCCATTTCCTTCTCCAATGCATGAAAGTGAAATGTGAAAGTGAAGTCGCTCAGTCGTGTCCGACTCTTAGCGACCCCATGGACTGCAGCCTACCAGGCTCCTCCATCCATGGGATTTTCCAGGCAAGAGTACTGGAGTGGGGTGTCATTGCCTTCTCTGCAGACTATACCTAAAAGATAGTAAATGAGGTTTTTACAATCCTGTGTTCATTCATTGTTACAGAAATAGTTCTGGTTTTCTAATACCAACTATAAGTGTACTGCATTTCTTCCTCCAGAAGCTTGTCTTTTATCTGTTCTAGTTTTCACTCAAGGAATTGGTCACACCTATTAAAGACAGGTCAGATCGCTGGACTTTGTTGCCTCTACTGTTAAGAAACATGACAACAGGCCCAAAATGGAGTTGGTTATGCTAATCTCCACATCCTCAAACCAACGCTTAATTACAGATGAATTTAATTCTAACACATTCCTGACTCTCCTAGGAATGGACTCTTAAACCAGTCAATCAGGAATCACCTGATCAGCACTAGTTAGGTAATCTGTCTGACAGACCCATACTATCCCCTAAAGGAAAGTTGCACTGCAATAAACAACCCGCTTTCTTGCCTAGTATAACTTTCCTATTTCCACTCCCTTCTGCCTATAAAAGTCTTTCATCTGGAAGAGCTCCTGGGAGCTCCTTTATATTTGCTAAAGTGGAAACTTCACAATTCAATTGATTTTTGGTCAAATAAATCCTTAAAACTTTTAATACACTTCAGTATATATTTTAACACTGTAAAATGTTGGGTGAACTTTATGTCTGTATAGATGTTGATATTTCCTTAAGAAACACATGGTGTATGGAAAAATTTTGAAACTTACTTAAAAAAAAAACCAATTGTACAAAATTATGACTATTAATACTTACCTAACTCAAATTTTTATTTGGCTATCATTATATAACCCTTTCCCCCACAAGAAAAACCTCTAAGTATTATTCATCATCAAATTAGTAAAGGATAGTTCCCAGGATTCCAATTTAAATAATTTACTTGCTTTTTGATTTTCATAATTTTAATTACAAATTGATTATAAATATTAATTGTGAGAATTATAAATATTATATAATAATGATATAATTATATGAATTATATTTTATGTATTTATAATATATTATATAATATAGTTATTTATATTTATATATAATAATTTATTATATAAATAATATATTATTATATAATATATATAAATTATAAATATATATATTTATATTTATTTATATATAATATTTATGTATTTATATATTTATATATTTATATATATTATTATATATAATGTATACTATATAAATATATATTTATATATTTATTTATAAATATATTTTATATGTTATTATGTTATATATAAATATATTTATTTTAATATAATAGTAATATATGTTATATATCAATAAATATATTTACATATTATATATATAATTATATGAATAATTATAAATATTAATTATGATAACCTAGCTAAATATATAAGCAGTTCTGAAATGTATAAGGGAACTGGCCTTGTCATATTTTACTACTTTTACTCCTACCCCTTACAGCTCAAGTATAATTACAGAAAGCAAAATATGCTCCCCAAATGTGCGATGCCTCTTTTCTAGTTAGCTTGCTTCCAGCTTTCCCTATTCCTACAAATCCCAAGCAAAGGATGTCTCAACCCTTTTTTAACTATAAAGATTTCCCACTTCCCTGCTTATATTTGAGTTCTTCAAAACTCAAGTGATGAAGCACCATTGTTTCAGCATTTTCTCACTCTTGTGTGGATAATCTTCATTTATGACAGGTACAATAAGAAATGTGCTCTCTGTTTTATCAGGATATGATAAGAAAGATTGATATACAACCAAGGATTTGCCTGAAAGGTCATCATAGTTGAGAACCCCTAAAACTGATTATCTCCCTTCCAAGTTTATGATTAACCTCTCTATTCAGAGCTTCATTCTCTTTTGTGTTCCCTCTGATCACAATCTTGTGCCAATTAAACATTAATTAATCAGTCAGGTAATTAACATTGCTATTATCTATAATATCACTATATTATCTATAATATCATGGATTTCCTTGGTGGCTCAGACAGTGAAGCATCTGCCTACAAAGTGGGAGACCTGGATTCAATCCCTGGTTTGGGAAGATCTCCTGAAGAAGGAAGTGTCAACCCATTCCAGTATTCTTGCCTGGAAAATCCCATGGACAGAGAAGCCTGGTAGGCTACAGTCCACAGGGTCACAAAGAGTCGGACACGACTGAGCAACTTCACTTTTACTTTCACAATATCATTGGGCTTCCCCATCAGCTCAGTGGTAAAGAAACTGCCTGCAATTTAGGACTCACAGGAAATGCAGCTTTGATCCCTGGGTTGGGAAGATCCCCTTCAGGAGAGCATGGCAACCCACTTCAGTATTCTTGCCTGGAGAATCCCAAGGACAGAGGATACTGTCAGGCTACAGTCCATAGGGTGTCAAAGAGGCTTGCACAACTGAAGACACTTAGCATACATGCAGACACGAATAGCATCATTATTGTATTAAAATTTCTGTTGTTGACAGCACCATTAAACAAGCTCAGTTTTTTTTCTCTAGAATAAGATGAGCTAACTGATCCCTGGGTCATGGACCACATGACCACAAGACTTATAAAATGTAGGCATCTTGACTTTCAAAACTGTGGTTAGCAAATGTCACAAGACAATGTTTAAATGATTAATCCTAGCTTCTTTATTCTTTCTTTTTAAAAAATCAGTAATTCAAGGACCACGTTGGAGTGGACCCAAGACTTGTACCCCCTACTCCTTTGCTAGGTGCCCAGCAATAAACTCTTACTTCACTGCTAACACCTGAACTCAGAGTTTTAGCTTTCTGCACCTCAGGCATACAAGCCCATTGTTTGATTTTGAAATATTTGAACAAATTGCTGACTTACTCAGATATGATCAGATACCTTTAAGAAACTAAGACTGAATTTACGGAGCCAATGCTTACAAAGTTATCTTGGAAAAACTGGTTTGGTACCTGTGTTATAGGATTGCCACTCTTACATGTGATTAAAGAAGTAAATCCAGGAACATGAAGATATTTTGGCAGTCTTGAAAAGAGAGAATTCAACCAAATTAATAGGTACTTAAGTTCTTGGTTTGACTTTAACCTTCTAGACTCACAATAATTTTAAAAATCCTGTCTGAGAATCTCCAATGTGAGATTCTAGCAAAGCAAATTTTAAAAGACCATGGTAAATTATCATATTTACTATACTTATGAAAGTAATCAGGACATACCTAAGGATATCAGCCTTATTTTATAATCAATAATAACCTTCCTTTAAAATTACTTTTTTTCCATGGATTTACATGAATTCCCCATCCCAGTCCCCCCTCCCACCTCTCTCTCCACCCGATCCCTCCAACTAATAAAAAAATAAAAATAAAAAAAAAGTAATAAAAATAAAAATAAAAAAAAATAAAAATTTAAAGCAAAAAAAAAAAAAATAAATAAAATTACTTTTTTTCAAAAGGAAGATGGTAGAGAGTAGGGAAAACTTTAATGTTTCCAAGGAAAACAGTCCTTCCAGGTTGTCAGACTCTTTCAGCTCACTGTCTTAAGTTATTTTGCACCACTATATAAATTTCAGAAAACTAATGGGTTTGCAAAGGTCTAATTTCACCCTATGAATTCAATTTCACCTATTTGAAAACTTGAGTGGATCTTTTTAGCTTGCTCAAACGTTTAGATCTTCTATGTTTCCTTCAATATGTGGCTAAAACTATCCACATTATTGTTTGCAGTTTTCTTCTTCCCACTTGACTCACTGTCACTAAAAACTAAAACTTGTTTTTTATATTCCTATCAGATTTGAATCAGTTCTAATGAGATGGATGAAACTGGAGCCCATTATACAGAGTGAAGTAAGCCAGAAAGATAAAGACCATTACAGTATACTAACACATATATATGGACTTTAGAAAGATGGTAACGATAACCCTATATGCAAAACAGAAAAAGAGACTCAGATGTATAGAACAGACTTGCGGACTCTGGGAGAAGGCGAGGGTGGGATGTTTCAAAAGAACAGCATTGAAACATGTATATTATCTAGGGTGAAACAGATCACCAGCCCAGGTTGGGTACATGAGACAAGTGCTCGGGCCTGGTGCACTGGGAAGACCCAGAGGGATCGGGTGGAGAGGGAGGTGGGAGGGGGGACTGGGATGGGGAATACATGTAAATCCATGGCTAATTCATTTCAATGTATGGCAAAAACTACTGTAATGATGTAAAGTAATTAGCCTCCAACTGATAAAAATAAATGGAAAAATAAATGGAAAAATAAATAAATAAACAAATAATGGGAAGAACAAAAAAAAAAAAAAATGAATATATGACATCCTGTGAGCTAAACCCTGACAACCTGATAAAACTCTTTTAAGACTTACCATTTACAGCAGATTATGCCTCGGCCATATTTACCCCTGGATAAATCTATGTGGGGTGACTAAGGAAGTCTAGCAAAATATTTGGGTCCTTTACATGTGACCTTGTTCAAGAGACAGCAATGACTGTGCAACCTAACCAAGAGCATTGACATTCTAGATTTTAAGAGCGTCAGGAAACTCTGAACAACTGTGTTCAGAGGCCAGCTGATTCTGGCTTCCAGAGAAGGTCAGAAACAACTAATGTAGATTTGTTTCTTGAAACCTATCCGTCATCTCTGTAGTCAGCAATCACATTTGAAATGCCAATGAAAAATATTCACAGAATGTTTACAATTGTTCTGACTGTTCTAGTTGAAGACTTTCCTACAACAACCTCTTAGAATCCACCGGTTTAGTGATGTGTAGAGTTCAGTTGCTGAATGTTTAATACAAATTTAACTACACACAGAAACACACACATTCTTTTTAAGCATTCTTCTTTTAAGATTCCTGATATACAGGACTTTAAAACAACTGACCTATGATGTTATCTCTGAACAGAGAAGACTGGTGAGGTAGCAAAGAGTTGGACACAACTGAGTGACTGAGCATACAATACACAGAGTGAGGAAACTCAGAAATAAAGAAGTTAAGCAATTTGTCCTGGAAAAAGGTAGAGCCCAGATACAAAACTGTATGATCTAAATTCAAATTCAAATCTGAACACCTAAGAATACTTTCTGAATGTATAAGAACCTGATTTCCTTTGATTGGCATTCATGACTGGTCAAAGGACCAATTGAGGAGTGATCAATCCATTGGGAATCAGATATATATATTTTCAAACTTGCAACTACTTCATAATAGCAGGAGTGAGGAGCTGAGTCCTGCCCAGATAAAAGATAGACACCACATATTTCTCATTCTCCAGGTTAAGGAAAACTTCCTGACTACACTTGCAGACTACACTTGACCTGACTACACACTTGGGTGATGTCAAGCAACCCTTAGACTCCTTTGATAGAATTCATCTTGGCTAAAACAAACAAATTACAGACTCAGAGACAGGCAAAGCAAGGTGATTGGCCAGATGAAACCCAGAAGAAATGCCTTTTATAGGTGAATCAAACTACCACGAGGACTGACTCTCTTGGAGCCCACCCCCATGTCTATCCACACATATTCTTTCCCTCCAAATAATTACTTTACTTGTTTCATTACTTCCTGTCCCTTTGTGGAACATCATTTCTACAAACCTGATGATCCAGCACCTTGTCACTGGCCCCTGGTACAGTGACTAGGATTCAGCATTCTCATTTCCATGACTTGACTTCAATCCTCGGCCAGGGAACTGAAACTCTGCTTCAAGCCACTGCAGGCCAAGGCCCCCTGAGATCAAGACCCCTGTTGTATTTGGCTTCAATTTGATGCTACCTCAACCCACTCCAGTGTTCTTGTCTGGAGAATCCCAGGGACGGGGGAGCCTGGTGGGCTGCCGTCTATGGGGTCGCACAGTGTCAGACACGACTGAAGCGACTTAGCAGCAGCAGCAACATCAACTTCTTTTATATCTGGCACTTAAATCTACCCCAGCATTTATTCAGGGTATAGGGATCATTTGCTCTTAAGTGTGTTCTTTTCACTGTTATGAATATGAAGAACCAATTTGTTGTTTAAAATTATGCCCCCAACATCAACTTAGATTCGTAGAATTATAAAATGGTATCAATGAATATTTGACAAATGAATATGTTGGATTATGAATATATTGTATTTATCTTTATGCTATAAATTATAGATAGGAATTATTTTATTATGGATCTGTAATTTGCATATTCTTACATACTATGAAGCCAGTTGAAGAACTGAGATTTTTCTGCAGGTTTCTGAATTGTAATGATAGGTGTTCAGTTCAAAATAATAGCATAGTATATGAATAATAGAATTAATATAAAAATAATGTTACTAAAATAATCTCTTATGACAATAGAGGTGATTTATTCTAGCTGAAATATATATCTAAGAATGTGAAATTTTTATTAAACAAATATTTTTATATATGTGCTAAACCACTTTATAAGCAACACATATACAAAAAATTGGAGAGTAACCATTGAAACATAAACATTTTGTTTATTGGTTAGTGTATTTTCCTGTATCTACTCTTTCTGATAGTAAGTAGATGTTGATTTCCTAGGATTTAGAAAACTCAGTGTAACATATTTAAATGTACAAATAAGACACCTCTTTGACTTTGAAATCCCCTTAGCTTTCCTTTTACTATATTCATTGATATTACTTTGCTAGTTCAGTTCCCATGGTCAAGCATTTAGTTTCCATGGTGACTTTTGCAAACATAATTTGGTGAGAGGATAAGAGTAAAAATCAATCAAGGCAGTGCTTGGGCATGCAGTTTAGCTATCCTCCCTAATGCGTACACTTCATGGTCTGTTTCCTAGAGTATTTTAGGAATTCTCTTAATTCTTTAACTGATACCAAATTAGCTTCAATCTAATCTCTCTTTTCAATGATTTAAATTAAAAAGAAATTCTCTGTAAGTAGCTTCAGTACTAGTCAATATCTAAATGCTATTTGTGTTAGTTAATTATTGCACATCATTTATATCTGGTAACAGAAGTGATGGAAAAGGATATTTTGGACATTTAGAAAAACATAAGCATTCAAATACCTATTATTTTTTAAAGAATATCAACAGATTTGTGCATGAGATATAATTCTGAATTTCTAAATAGCCACATTTCATTTTTCTGAATTATTACTAAGCAAAATAGAAGTATTTGAATTTAGCTTCAATTATCTAACAGCAGTGACTTTTCCAAAGGTGAGGAAAAAAATGAAATAGAATACAAATATATTAGGTAATGATATCAAGACATAATAACTAAATCATTATCTAAATGCAATAAAAACACCTCAAATTTTTACTGAAAGTATTCTAATATCCATGTTAGTTTAATTTTTGAGTCAATACAAAGCATTTCCTCAAACACTTATATTTAACTTAGCATATTTAAAAAATGGATAGTCAGATTTGTATCATAAAATTATATTTTTAGTTCTATGATGGATAGAGTATAACTCTGAATGAACTGCTATTTTGAATATGGAGACACTGATGAATTAATAATATATACGGAAGTACTTTATAAATATTCACAATTTTGTTTGTGCTTTTTAAGTTGAAGAAAGATTATTAGTAGCTATTATTTTCATACAAAAAAATCAACTTAAAACTAATTCTATAAACAAATCACATTTTCCTTAAGTTTCTAAACTGAACTTTCACAGTCTTGGAATTTTAGTTACAAATCTATGAAAATATTAATAATTCTTTTTAAAGGCTCCTTGATTAATATGTGTGCATATAAATGTAAGTACATTAAATTTCATTTAACAGTCTCATCTATAGCTTATTTAAACTTCTTTTCACATTTTAATCTAAACTAATAAATATAATATGTTTGTGTTTTAAGTCTGTGAAGAATTTATCCTGACAGGAAATTTTTCAAAGCACTGGTCAACACTAACAAATATAGCATTAAAATTATAAATTAAATTGTTTTAATATTCAAATAGTGTTTATAAATTTTCTCTCACATAATTTTTTAAAATTTAAAATCAATGTTGTTTACTACATTAGAATGTCAACTAAAATTGAGCTTCTGACACATCAAAATCAATTAATATTGATAATTATACAAAGAGGCTATTAGACTGAGGGAACACTAGTGCAAGGGTAGTCTATGAAAGCAAACAGAAATTTGAGCCTGTGAATGCCTCAAAGTTACATAATTAAATGGCTAAAAACAACCAATCACAACAAAATAAGCTTTAAGCTGTATCCCGTCAAATACTCTTTTTGTTTCTGCACCTCCTCCATTTACATCTCTCTTCTAACTCATACAGACTGAGCACCCCTAACCACTTCCGGTTTGGGGCTGTTTGATTGGAATTAATTTGTTCTTAAATAATCACTTAAAAATTTTAATATGTTTTTGTTTATCTTTTAACTACATAAACTTTTTCTTTTTAATTGGAACATAATCACTTTAATATGCTATGTTAGTGTCTGCTGAACAATGAAGTGAATCTGCCACATGTATAAATATGTCCCTTGCTTCTTGAGCCTCCCTCCCTCCCAAAGCACCATCTCACCCCTCTAGGTCATCACAGAGTACTGAGCTGATCTCCCTGTACTATATAACAACTTCTTGCTAGCTATCTATTTTACACATGGTATTGTATATATGTCAATAATACTCTTTCAATTTATCCCAGCCTCTCCTTCCTGCCCTGTGTCCAGAAGTTCATTCTCTATTTCTGTGTCTCTATTCTTTCCCTGCAAATAGGTTCATTAATACCATTTTTCTAGGTTCCATATGTATGTGTTAATATAAAATATTTGTTTTTCTCATTCTGATTTACTTTACTCTGTATAGCAGACTCTAGGTTTATCTACATCACTACAATGGACTCAATTCCATTCCTTTTCATGACTGAATAATATTCCATGGATATATGTGCCATATCTTCTTTATCCATTCATCTGTTGATTAGCAGCTAGATTTCTTCCATGTCCTGGCTATTATAAATGTTCTACAATGAACATTGGAGCACATGGGTCTTTTTAAGTTATGGTTTTCTCTGGGTATATGACAAGTAGTGGGATTGCTGGGTCATATTGTAATTCTATGTTTAGCTTTTTAAGGAACTTCCATACTGCTTTTTACAATGGCTATATCAATTTACATTCCCAGAAACAATGTAAGAGGGTGCCCTTTTCTCAATAACTTCTCCATCATTTGTAGATTTTTTTGATGATGGTCATTCTGACTGGTATGAGTTGATACCTCATTATAGCTTTGATTGATATTTCTATAATAATAAGTGACATTGAGCATCTTTTCATGAGCATCTTGGCCATCTTTAGATCTTCTTTGGACAAATCTTTATTTAGATCTTCTGCCCATTTTTTGTTTGGGTTGTTGTTTCTTTAAATATATTGAGCTACATGAACTGTTTGTATACTTTGAAAATTAATCCTTTGTTCATTGTTTCATTTGTAAATATTTTATCCCATTCTGAGGGTTGTCCTTTTGTTTTATTTATGGTTCCCTTTGCTGTACAAAAGCTGTTAAGTTTAATTAAGTTTCATTTCTTTATTCTTGTTTTTAATTTCATTGCCTGAGGAAGTGGGTTAAAAAAAATCTTGCTGTGATTTTTGTCATAGTGTTTTTCCTGTTCTGTCTAAGAGTTTTTGTAGTATCTTACATTTAAGTCTTTAATCCATTTTGAGTTTATTTTTGTATATGGTGTTAGGCAGTATGCTGATCTCATTTTACATGTAGCTGTCCAGATTTCTTAGGTCTACTTATTAAAGAAGATATATTTTTTCCATTGTATATTCTTGTCTCTTTTCTCATAGATTAGGTGAACATAGGTATGTGAATTTGTCTCTGGGATTTCTATCCTGTACCATCAGTCCCTATTTCTGCTTTTTAGCTAAGACTATCTGGTTTATCTAATGTCATGTTGTAGTATAGTTTGAATTCAGGAGCCTGATTCCTCCAGTTCCATTCTTCTTTCTCAAGAATATTCTGGCTCCTCAGAGTCTTTTGGATTTCCAAACAAATTGCAAACTTGTAAACTGTTTGCCCTAATTTTGTAAAGAATACTATTGGTAATTTGATAGGAATTGCATTGAATCTGAGATTGATTAGTTACTACTAACTTTAGGTAATATACTTGTTTCATTATTTCAATTTTTTCCCATCCAAGAATATGGTGTATTTCTCCATCTGTTTGTTACATCTTTGATGTCTTTCATCAGTGTCATAGTTTTCGGCATACAGGTCTTTTGTCTCCTTAGATAAGTTTATTCCTAGATATTTTATTATTTTTGTTGCAATAGTAAATGAGATTGTTTCCTTAATTTCTCTTTCTGATATAGTGTATAGAGCAAGAGATTTCTGTGTATTAAATTTGTGTCCTGCAACTTTACCAAATTCATTGATTAGGTTCAATCACTTTCTGGTGACATCTTTAGGATTTTCTATGTATAATAACATGTCATATGCAAAGACTGAGTGTTTTACTTCTTATTTTCTAATTTGTATTTCTTTATTTCTTTTTCTTATCTAATTGCCATCATAAGGAATTCCAAAACTATGTTGAATAAGAGTAGTGAGAGTGGGCAACCTTGTCTTGTTCCTGATATTAAGGGACATGCTTTCAGTTTTTTTATTATTAAGAATCATATTTTTCATGAGTCTGTCACACATGGCCTTTATTTTGTTGAGGTAGGTTCCCTCTATGCCCAGTTTCTGGGCATAGATGAAGATGTTTTCATCATAAATTAGTGTTTAATTTTGTCAAAAGCTGCTTTTTCTGCATCTACTGAGATGATCATATGGTTTTTATTCTTTAATTTGTTAACAAAGTGTATCACATCAATTGATTTGTAGGTATTGAAGAATCCTTGCATTCCTGGGATAAAGTCCACTTGATCACGGTGTATGATCCTTTTAATATGTTGTTTGATTATGTTTGCTACCATTTTGCTGAGGACTTTTGCATCTATATACTGGTCTATAATTTTCTTTCTTTGTTATATCTTTGTTTCATTTTGGTATCAGGGTGATGGTGGCCTTGAGAATGAATTTGCCTCTGTAAACTGCCTCTGCAATTTTTTTGGAAGAGTTTGATAAAGATAGATGTTAGCTCTTCTCTAAATTTTTGATAGAACTTGTATGTGAGGCTATCTGGTCCTGGGCTTTTCTCTGTTGGAAGGTTTTAAATTACAGCTTCAATTCCTTACTTGTGATTGCTCTGTTTAGATTTTCTAATTATTTCTGGTTCACTCTTGGGAGGCTGTGCCTTTCTAAGAGTTCACTCAATTCTTCCAGGTTGCCCAATTTGTTTGCATATAGTTGCTTGTAGTAGTCTCTATGATCCTTTATATTTTTGCATTATTGGTTGTTACTTTTCATTTTTCATTTATAATTTTATTAATTTGAGCTTTCTCTCTTTTTCCTAGAGGAGTCTGACTAAAGGTTTATCACTTTTGCTTATCTTCTCAAAGAAAAAAGTTTTAGTTTTATTCATCTTTGCTATTATTTTCTCTATTTTTATTTCATTTATTTCTGTTCTGATCTTTATGATTTTTTTTTTCCTTCCACTGACTGGGTTTTCCTTGTTCTTCTTTCTCTAGTTTCTTTGAGTGTAACATTAGATGTTTATTTGACATTATTCTAATTTCCTGAAGTGAGATTGAATTCCTATAAACTAGAACTACTTTTGATGCATCCCATAGGTTTTGGATCATCTATTTTCATTGACATTTTTTCTATGTATTTTTAAATTTCCTCTTCAATTTTTTTCTGTGATCGACTGGTTATTTAGCAGGTAACTGTTTAACCTCCATATATATAGACTTCTTTTTTTTATTTTTTATTTTTGAATTGAAGGATATTTGCTTTACAGAATTCTGTTGTTTTCTGTCATATATCAACAAGAATCTGCCATAGATACACCCATGTCCCCTCCCTCCTGAATCTGTCTCCTATCTTCCTCCCAATCCCACCTTTCCATATTGTTACAGAACCCCTGTTTGAATTATCTGAGTCATATGGCAAATTTTCATTGGTTATTTATTTTACATATGTTATTATAAGTTTCCATGTTAGTCTGTCCATACATCTCACCCTCTCTCTCCTCCCCTCCTCCTGTGTCCATCTGTTCTCTAAGTGTGTTTCTCCATTGCTACTATGCGAATAAATTCATCAATACCGTCTTTCTAGATTCCACATATATACATTAGTATATGGTATTTACATTTCTCTTTCTGACTTACTTCAGTCTGTATAATAGGCTCTAGGCTAGTGCACCACATTAGAACTGACTCAATGTGTTCTTTTTTATGCCCGAGTAGTATTCCATCGGATATATGTGCCACAGCTTCTTTATCCATACATCTGTCAATGGACATCTAAGTTGCTTTCAGGTTCTAGCTATTGCAAATAGTGCTGCAATGAATGTTGGGGTACTTATGTCTTTTTCAATTTTGGTTTCCTCAGGGTATATGCCTAGGAATGTGATTGTTGGGTCATATGGTGGTTTTATTCCTAGTTTTAAAGGAATCTCCATACCATCTTCCATAGTGGCTGTATTAATTTACATTCCCACCAGCAGTGCAAGAGAGTTCCCTTTTATCCACACCCTCTCCAGCATTTATTGCTTTGGACTTTTTGATGATAGCCATTCTGACCAGCATGAGGTGGTTTCTCATTGTAGTTTTGATTGATTTTGTATTTTTCTAATAATTATCAACGTTCAGCATCTTTTCATGTGTTCTTTTAGAAGTATGTCTTTGGAGAAATAGGCACTTAGGTCTTTTCCCCACCTTTTGATTGGGTTGTGGGTTGTTTGTTTTTAGGTATTGACTTGCTTGTATATATTTTGGAAATTAACTCTTTGTCAACTGTTTCCTTTACTATTATTTTGTCTGATTCTGAGGGTTTTCTTTTCACCTTGTTTGTAATTTTCTTTGCTGTGCAAAAACTTTTATGTTTAATTATATTCCACTTGTTTATTTTTTTTTTTTAATTTCCATTACTGTAAGAGGTGGATCATAGAGGATATTGCTTTGATTTATGTCATTGAGTGTTATGCCTGAGTTTTCCTCTGAAAGTTTTATAGTTTCTGGTCTTGCATTTAGGTCTTTAATCAGCTTTGAGTTAATCTTTGTGTATGGTGTTAGGAAGTGTTCTAATTTCATTCTTTTACATGTAGCTGTCCAGTTTCCCCAGAACCACTTATTGAAGAGGCTATCTTTGCCCCATTGTATATTTTTGCCTCCTTTATAAAAAATAAGGAACCCATAGCTGTGTGGGTTTATCTTTGAGATCTCTATCCTGTTCTATTGGTCTATATTTCTGTTTTTGTGCCAGTACCATACTGTCTTGATGACTGTATCTTTGTAGTAGAGTTTGAAGTCAGGAAAGTTAATTCCTTCATCTTCATTCTTCTTTCTTTAGACTGATTTTGACTATTTAGGGTCTTTTGTGTTTCCATATAAATTGTGAATTTTTTGTTTTAGGTCTGTGAAAAGTGCCATTGGTAATTTGATAGGGATTACGTTGAATTTGTAAGATTACATTTGGTAGTATAGTCATTTTCACAATATTGATTCTGCCCACGCAAGAACAAGGAATATCTCTCCATCTATTTATGCTGTCTTTTATTTCTTTCATCAGTGTCCTATACTTTTCTGTATATAGTTCTCTTGTCTCCTTAGGTAGATTTATTCCTATATATTTTATTCTTTTTGTTGCAATGGTGGTGGGATTGATTCCTTAATTTCTCTTTCTGATTTTTTCATTGTTATTACATAGGAGTGCAAGTGATTTATGTGTATTGACCTTGTATCCAACAACTTTTCTAAATTCACTGAGAAGCTCTTGTAATTTTCTGATAGTTTCTTTTTGGTTTACTATGTATAGTATCATAACATCTGCAAATAGTGAGAGTTTTACTTCTTTTCTGATCTGTATTATTTTTTTTTTTTTTTTTCTTCTTCTCTAATTGCTGTAGTTAGGACTTCCAAAACTATGTTGAATAAAGTGATGAGAGTGGACGCCCTTGTCTTGTTCCTTATCTTAGGGGAACTCTTTCAGTTTTTCACCATTGAGAATAATGTTTGCTGTGGACTTATCAAATATAACCTTTATTATGTTGAGTGTGTTGCTTCTATACCCATTTTTGAAGCTTTTTTTTTTTCCATAAATGGGTGCTAAAATTTGTCAAAGGCGTTTTCTACATCTATGGTGATGATCATATCATCTATATATTTCAGTTTGTTAATATAATGTGTCACTTTGATTGATTTGCATCTATTGAAGAATCCTTGCATCCTAGAATAAACCTGACTTGATCATGGTGCATGAGTTTTCTAATGTATGGTTGAATTATGTTTGCTAGAATGTTTCTTTTTTTGAGGATTTTGCCTCTCTGTTCATCAGTGATATTGGCCTGCAATTTTTTTGTGTGTTGTCTTTGCCTGGCTTTGGTATCAGGGTGATTCTGGCTTCATAGGATGACTTTGGAAGTGTTCCTTCCTCTGCAATTTATTTGGAAGTGTCCTAGGAAAACAAGCATTAATTCTTCTCTAAATGTTTGATAGAATTCCCCTGTGAAGCCATCTGGCCCTGGGCTTTTGATTTGAGGAGATTTTTGATCCCAGTTTTGATTTCAGTGTTTGCAATTGACTTGTTCATAATTTCTATTTCTTCCTGGTTCAGTCATAAGAGGTTGAACTTTTCTAAGAATCTGTCTATTTCCTCTAGGTTGCCCATTTTATTACCATATAGTTGCTCATAATATTCTCTTAGGACTCTTTGTATTTCTGTATTTCTCTGTTGTCTGTTGTATGTAACCTCTCTTTTTTTTGTTTCTAATTTTGCTGATTTGATTTTTCTCCCTTTGTTTCTTGATGAGTCTGGCTAGTGGTCAATTTTGTTTATCTTCTCAAAGAGCCAGTTTTTAGTTTTATTAATCTTGCTATTCCTTCCTTCATTTCTTTTTCAATTATTTCTGCTCTGATCTTTATGATGTCTTTCCTTCTGCTGACTTTGAGGTATTTTGTTCTTTTTCCAGCTGTTTTAGATGTAGAGCTAAGTTGTCTATTTGATGCTTTACTTATTTCTTGAAGTAGGGTTGTATTGCTATAAACTTCCCTCTTAGAATTGCTTTTGCTGAATTCCATAGGTTTTGGGTCATCATGTTTTCATTGCCATTTGTTTTTAGGATTTTTTTTTTCACTTCCCTTCTTATTTCTTCAGCAACCTCTTCATTATTTAGTAATGTGTTGTTTAATCTTCACGAGTTTGTGTTTTTTTTTTTTTTTTTGCAGTTTTTTTTTTTTTTCCCCCATAGTTGATATCTATTCTCATAGCATTGTGATCAGAGAAGATACTTGATATGATTTCAATTTTCTTAAATTTACTGAGGCTTGCTTTGTGGCCCATGATGTGGTCTATCCTGGAGAATGCTTCATGTGCACTTGAGAAGAACTTTTATTCTTCCATATTTGGATGGAATGTCCTGAAGAAATCAATTAGGTCCATTTGGTCTAATGTTTCACTTAATGTTTGTGTTTCCTTATTGACTCTGTTTTGATGATATGTCCATTGGTTAAGTGGGGTGTTAAAAGTCCCCTACGATTACTGCATTATTGTCAATTTCCCCTCTTATATTGTTAATGTTTGCCTTATGTATTGAGGTGTTCCTATGTTGGGTGCATAAATATTTACAACTGGTATGTCTTCTTCTTGCATTTATCCCTTGATCTTTATGTAGTGTCCCTCTTTGTCTGTTATAATATTCTTTATTTTAAAGTCTACTTTGTCTGAAATAAGGATTGCCACTCCAGCTTTTTTTGGTTTTTATTTGTATGGAATATCTTTTTCCATTCTTTTACTTTTAGTCTGTATGTTTCTCTAGGTCTGCAGTGCATCTCTTGTAGGCAGCATAAATATCGGTCTTGTTTTTGTATCCATTCACTAAGTCTGTATCTTTCCACTGGTGCATTTAATCCTTTTACATTTAAAATAATTATATATGTTTGTGTGTGTGTGTGAGTGTGAATGTGTGTTACTATTGGCATTTCTAAATTGTTTTGGATTTCTTTTCATAGGTCTTTCCTTTCTCTTGAGTTTACTGACTGTGTAGTCCCTCTAGTATTTGTTGTAAGGCTGGTTTGGTGGAGATAAATTCTGTTAACTTTTCTTATCTGTGAAGATTTTTATTTATCCATCAATTTTGAATGAGATCTTTACTGTGCAGAGTAATTATGGATGCAGATTTTTTTTTTTTCCAGTACTCTAAATATTTTGTGCCATTCCCTTCTGACTTGCATATTCACTATTAACTGTATGGGTTTTCCCTTCTATGTTACTTGTAGCTTTTCCCTTGCTGCTTTTAATATTCTTTCTTTGTGTTTAATCTTTACTGTTGGATTCATTAATATGTGTCTCAATGTGTTTCTCTTTCAGTTTATCCTGAAAGGCACTCTCTGTTTTTCTTGGAATTGATTGATTGTTTCCTTTTCCATACTGTGGAAGTTTTCAACTATAATTTCATCAAACATTTTCTCAGTGCTGTTCTTCTTTTCTTCTTCCTGTGGGATCTCTATAACTCAAATGTTTGTGTGTTTAATATTGTCCCAAAAGTCTCTGAGGCTATCCTCAATTCTTTTCATTCTTTTCATTTATTCTGCTCTTCACTAGTTACTTCCACTGTTCTATCTTCCAGCTCACTTATCCATTATTCTGCCTCAGCTATTCTGCTCTTGATTCCTTCTAGAGTATTAATTTCAGTAATTGTGTTATTCATCTCTGTTTGCTTCTTCTTTATGTCTTCTATGTCCTTGGTGATTGTATTAACTGTGTTAATTGTTCTTTCATCTTCTCCATTATATTTCCAAGTCTTTGGAGCATCTTTACTAGCATTATTCTGAATTCTTTTTTCAGGTAGTTGTCTTATTTCCTCTTAATTTATTTGGTCTTATGAGTTTCTGTCTTTTTCTTTCTTTTGTGCTGTATTTCTCTGTCTTTTCATTTTTTATTTTTTTCCTAACTTGCTCTGCTTGAGGTCTCCTTTCCCCAGGCTTTTCTTTTTTCCTTTTGGTTTTTGTCCTTGGAGGGAAAGGTTCGTTGAGTGGTTTGTGTTGACTTCTTATTAGAGGTGACTTGTGCCTGTGTTCTAGTGGGAGGAGAACAAGTAGGTAATTACAGAAATAATGGGACATGTACACACACTTTGACACAGAGTTATAACCAAAGTGTTAAAAAGAAAAGAATACAGGAGATTGACTTGGTGAACAAGGGAAACTAAAAGTGATGTCAACCAACTAAAGCAGAGCGAATTAACACTCAGTCTGGAAAACTGAGCTTGAGAAGATTGCCAACTGAGGAATACAGCAAATAGAGCACAGCAATCCAACTTGCATGGTGAAAAAAGAGAAAGTGAAGGAAAAAATGGAGAATAAAAAGAGAAAGAAAGAAGGAGAAGAGAGAGAAAAGAGAAAAGGAGGGGAGAAAGAGAGGTAAAGAAAGGAGAGAAAAGAAAAAATAGAAAAGCAAAGATAAATAGACATACATGAAAGAGATTTATATATATTCAGGAATAGCTACAGGCAGTAAATAACTAGAAGAAAGGCAGTGAAATATATTAAAAAAAAATCAGAAAAATCACCTAAAAAAGGTGGAAAAAAGTCTTATTTTTTAACAAGAAAATCAAAGAGTAAAACACCACAGCAAAAGACTAATGTGCAGGTAGAAATATGTAGGAGAAATAAACAGTGTGACTTATAAGAAAAAAGAAAATGAGAAAAAGTTCTCAAAATCATAATTCTTCCTTGTTGTGGAATCTGCCCCTGTGGATGGATTTGGATTAGTGTCCTGTGGTATTTTTCTGGTTGGGAGAGCTAGTGCCTGTGTTCTGTTTGATGGAGCTGGATCTCTTCTGTCTGAAGGGCAGTGTGGTGTCCAGGAGTAGGTTTTGGGGTGTCTATGGATTTTATATGTCTTTGAGCAGTCTTTTTAGCCTTGGCAGTGTTAGGCATGTCCATTTCTGCAACCACATGGAAGTGTACATCTCAGCATATCCTTGCTGCCACCAGCCCCCTACTTGTCACTGTAATCTTTGCTGGTGCTTCTGTTCCCTGTTCCTGTCCTGCACTGCAGGCTGAAGTTTGCTAAGTAAAGACTTATGTGGATCTTTTCTCAGCTCACAGCCTTGCCTTCAGCATCATAGAGACTTCTGTGGGCTTCCCTCAGCTCCCTGAGTTCGCCATTTGTGTTGCAGGGTTTGTGTGCATGTGTTTCGGCTCACTGGGCCCTCCTATGTCCTGGAACTTGTGAGCATTGATTTGGCTCACTGGGCTCACCCTCTATGTTGCAAGGTTTGTGTGTTCTTTCATCTCCCTGGACCTGCTCCCTGACTACAAGGGTTGTGTGTGCTGCAGAGATTTTTATGCCATATCTCACTCGACATCCTGGCCCACCCTCTGCACCACGAGACTTCTCTGGGCTTCTGTTGATTCCCTGAGCCTGCCATTTGGTCGGGGCCATAGGCTGTGACCTGTTTATGGTCTGAGCAGTGAAGCTTTCTCTGTTTTGTGCCCTCTAAGTCCCAGCTTTGCCTGGCTTTCCCAGATTCTGCAGCTCCTCTTTGGGGCCCCCTGTGAGGAAGTTGCTTAGTGCACAGAAACTCTTTCTGCTTCACAACTCCCTCCCTTGGGGCACAACTCCCATCATCTTTTCCCTTTTAATGTCTCCATTCTCTCTCCTACCTTATTCCAGGGAGCTTAGCCTAACCTCCCTGGAGGCCTGCAGTCTTCTGCTATCACCTAGAGGTTGATTTGTAGGAGTTGTTCTGAATCTTGATGAGTTTTTGGAGGTGGATTTTGGAGGCTGCTGGCCATCTCTCCATCTTATTCCTCTACCATCTTCTTCTGTGCTCTATTTAGGTTATGTGTTTGTTTGTTTTCTGTACTGACTTGTAATCTCATAGCACTGTGCTTTTAAAAGATGCTTCATCCGATTTCAAGTTACTTACATTTTCTGTGGCTTGATTTGTGACCCAAGATGTGGTCTTTACTGGAAAGGATTCTATGTGCACTTTAGAAGAAAATTTATTTGGATACTTAAGATTGGCTTGTCCTATAAATATCTGTTAAATCTATCTGACCTATTGTGTTATTTAAAACTTGTTTTTCATTATTTATTTTTTTTTGGATGACCTATTGGCATAACTAGAGTGTTAAAGTCCCACACTATCATTGTCTTACTGTCAATTTCTCCCTTTATTGTTGTTAGTGCTTGTCTTATGTATTGAGATGTTCCTGTACTGAATGCATAAATATATATATATATATAGTCACTATATTGGCTTCTTTAGTTGATCCTTTGATCAATGTCTTGTCTTTGTTTATCTCTTGTAATAGTTTTTATTTTAATGTCTATTTTATGAATATTGTTATTTCAGCTTTCTTTTGATTTCATTTTGCAAGGAATATTTCTTTCCATGCCCTCACTTTCAGCTTGTATGTGTCCCAAATCTGAAATTGGTTTCTTCTGGGCAGTATATACACAGGTCTTGTTTTTGCATCCATTAAGTCATTCTGTGTCTTTTGGTTTGGGTATTTAATCTACTTACATTGCCTTAAACTTTTTATTTTACATGAGAGTATAGCCAACTAACAATGTTGGACAGCAAAGGGATTCAGCCATGCATATACATGTATCCATTTGCCTCTAGACTCTCTTCCCATCCAGGCTGCCATGTAATATTGAGCAGAGTTCCCCATGCTATACAATAAAAGCCTGTTGGCTATACATTTTAACATAGCAGTGTGTACATGTTGGTCCCAGACTTCCTAGTTATTCCTTTCCCACATCCTTCCCATCTGACCACCACAAGTTTGTTCTCTAAATCTGTGAGTCATTTATGTTTTGTAAGTAAATTCATCTGTATATTTTTTTCCTTTTTTTTTTTTTTTTTGCATACAAGGGATGTCATATGGCAATTCTCCTTCTTTGTCTGACTTACAGTAAAACAATCTACAGGTCTACTGGTGTTGCTTCAAATGGCATTATTTCATTTTTAATGGTTGAGTATTATTCCACTGTATATTTGTACCACATATTCTTCATCCACTCCTCTGTCAATGGACATTAAAGTTACTTCCATGTCTTGACCAATTTCAGTGTTGCATTGAACACTGGTGTGTTTGTATCTTTTTAAATCATGTTTCTCTCCAAGTATATGCCCAAGAGTGTGATTGCAGGGTAACAAGGTAGCACTATTTTTAGTTCTTCTAAGGAACCTCCATACTATTCTCCATAATGGCTGTAGCAATTTACTTTCATGCCAATGGTGTAAAAGGGTAATCCATTTACATTTAAGGTTATTATTGATATGTATATTCCTGTTACCATTTTCTTAATTATTTTATGTTTGTTTTTGTGTCTTTTTCTTCTCTTGCATTTCTTGCTTAGAGAAGTTCCTTTAGCCTTTGTTGTAAGTCTGGTTTATTGGTGCTGAATTTTCTTAGTGTTTGCTTGCTTGTAAAACTTCTGATTTTTTCATTAAATCTGAATGAGACCCTTGTCAGACAGTGTAATCTTGGTAGTAGGCTTTTGCTTTGTGTGTGGTTTTTTTTTTTTGTTGTTTTTGTTTTTATTTACTTTTTATCACTTTAAATATATCCTGACTCTTCCTTCTGGCCTGAATGGTTTCCTCTGAAAAATCAGCTAATAGTTTTGTGGGGATTCCCTTACATGTTAGGGTTTTCCAAATAGCACTAGTAGTAAAGAACCCACCTGCCAATGCAGGAGGCATGAGAGACATGGGTTAAAATCCCTGGGTCGAGAAGATTCACTGGAGGAGGGCATGGTAACCCACTCCAGTATATTGCATAGAGACTCCTATGGACCAAGGAGTTTGGTGGGCTACAGTCCATGGGTTGGCAAAGAGTCAGACACAACTGGAGCAACTTAGTGAACGTATACACACACACACACACACACACACCCCCCTTTTATGTTACTTTTTGCTTTTCCTTTGTTGCTTTTAATATTTTTTTCTTTGTGTTTAATTTTTGGTTCTATGATTAATATGTGTTTTGGTGTGGCTCTTCTAGGGCTTATTCTGTATGGGACTCTGCTTTATGACTTGGTTAGTTATTTTATTTCCTCTTCCCATGTTAAGGATGTTTTTGACTATGATCTTTGCAAATTTTCTTAGATCTTTTCTATTTCTCTTACTCTTCTGTGACCAGTATAATTTAAATGTTGATGCATTTAATATTGTACCAGAAGTCTTTGAGACTGTCTTCTATTCTTTACATTCTTTCTTCTTTATTCTGCTCTTCAGCAGTTATTTCCACCATCCTATCTCCCAGTTCACTTACCTGTTCATCTGCCTCAGTTATTCTGCAACTGATTTCTTCTAGAGTATTTTTAATTTCAGTTATTGTGTTGTTCATCACTGTTTGTTTATTCTTTAGTTCTTTTAGCATGTGATAGTCATGGTAATCACTCAGTTGTGTCCAACTCTTTGGTACCCCATGGTCTGTAGCCCACAAGTCTTCTCTGCCCATGGGATTCTCCAAGTGAGAATACTGGAGTGGGTTGCCATTTACTTCGCCAAAGGATCTGACCAACCCAGGGATCGAACCTATGTTTCTTGTGTCTCCTGCAGTGCAGAAAGATTACTTACCCACTGAGCCATGAGAGAAGCCATGTGGCATCAGTGGTAAAGAACCTGCCTGCCAATGCACAGACATAATAAGATGCAGGTTCAATCCCTGGACCTGAAAGATACCCTGGAGGAGGGCAGAGTAATCCTCTCCAGTATTCTTGCCTGGAGAATCCTATGGACAGAGGAGCCTTGTGTGCTGTAGCCCATGGGGTCGCAAAGTGGCAGACATGACTGGAGCAATTTAATTATTCCAGGTGTCCATTAAATATTTCTTGCATTTTTTCTTCCATTTTATCTCTGATATTCAGCATCATCTTTACTATCTTTACTATACATTATTTTCCAGATAGGATACCTATTTCTTATTCATTGTTTTGTTTTTTTCAGGTTTTTACCTTGCCTCTTTATCTGTTACATATGTTTTTCTTGTCTCATTTCTTTTTTTTTTTTTTTTTTTTTCTGATGGGTGGGATGGTGTTCCTGTATTACAGGTTTTTTGGCCTGAGGTTTCCAGCACTTGTGTTTGAACATCACTGGTTAGAGCTGTCTCAGTGTTGAGATGTGGATCTCTGGGAGACCTCACTCCAATTAATATTCCCTGGGATCTGAGGTTAGTCCAGTGTTTCAAACTAAGTGCCCGCACCACAGGAGCTCAGCCCCAGTTCCTGGTCCTTGAACTGAGATTCCACATCCCACACGGCATGGAACAAAGAAAAATAGAGAACAAGACAAAAGGAGAACAATAACAAAGAATACAAAATAAAATAAATCTGGAAACTAACAGGTGTATTAGAAAACTAAGAAGATATATGAAAAAACCATCAGAAGTAAAACAGAACCCCAATAGCAAAGAACAAAAATAAAGCAAAAACAAACAAACAAAAAACCCAAAAAACAAACCCCTTCCAAAACAATAAATCAGGAAAAGTGTTGGCTGTGAGTGGCAGGGCTTAGGTGGGGGCAGGGTCTAGGTTCAGGATCCATGATGCCAGAAAAGTGTCTGGGCTGGGGTTTTTCTGTGTGTGGGGGGGCAAATCCAAGCCTCAGTTTGACTCAGAGGGACCCTGGAGTACCTCTGGCCTTAGATGTGAGAAATTTGCCCCAGGCTTCAGCAGAGGAAAGTCAGGCGGCTAACTCAACACATCAAAGCTTAAGGGTCTCTCCCAGCCCATCAGATTCCTCCTCTTCCCTGATCCAATGGCATCAGGCTCCACACAGGCAAAGGGAGATCAGAGGGCATAGGTCCAGGCCTGGGACCCCAGCAGGCTCCCCTAGCCAAGTGGGTGGAGGAAACATCAGGAATGTTATCCCCAATCCTCCAAGCCCCAAGGGTCCCTCCTTCCCCACTGAATCACCCTGAGGTAAGTCTGCCACTCCAGTCATGTGAACATCTCCTCTTCCCCAGCTGCCAGTCAGATGTGCCAGCCCAAACCCATCTCCATTTTGTTACTCTCTCCCCTGAAATCCTACTGGTTTCTCAGGGATTCTTTCCATCAGCCTGGCTCACCAGCATCTGGTAATTGACTTAATTCTGGGGAGACGTGAACTCTGCCTCTTCTCCTCTGCTATCTTGGCTCCCAACACAAACTTTTTAATAGTTTCCCTCAGTTTAATACAAAAGATGCTGATGCTGTGGGTTTTATTTTCTCCATTATCTATATGAAAGTGAAAATGAAAGTTGCTCAGTCATGTCCAACTCTGCAACCCCATGGACTATACAGTCCATGAAATTCTCCCAGCCAGAATACTGGAGTGGATAGCCATTCCCTTCTCCAGTGGATCTTCCCAACCCAGGGATCAAACTCAGGTCTTCCACATTGCAGACAGATTTTTTACTAACTGAGACACCAGGAAAGCCCAAGAATACTGGAGTGGGTAGCCTTTCACTTCTTCATTGTATCTTCCAGACCCAGGAATCAAACCAGAGTCTCTTGCACTGCAGGCGGATTCTTTACCAACTGAGCTAATATACCAATTCTAAATATAATTCATTTTGAAAATGCAAGTTTCTCAGTAGGCAAGGGAAGTGGTTTGCCCTTCTAAGTGTTAAAACGAAGACTGTAGGCCTAAAACAGTATTGCTTGTGCTGAAGTCCATGATACCAAACATAGATTTAATACCTAACCTAATTGCCATTTTGACTTTCATAAATGTAATTTTAATCACGCAGTTCAGAATTTTCTGATCATCACCAATGAAGTAATCTCTCAGGTAAGACTTTCATCATTCCCAAGGGAAAGAAGAGGCAATCTGCCTAATAAAACCTATGATATTTCCTCCCCCCACCAAAGAAGACATCTTGGCCTAAACATAATTATTTATTTTGCCAAGCCAAAGTTGGCTCCTTGAGACCAGGGATTACTTCTGTCCTATCTGGTCTCAGTGAGACTAAAACAGTTGCAAAATAATGGGCATAGAATGAACAGACAATTTCTCTTGCATATATCTTCCTTTGTAAAACTTGTAAGGTTTTGTAAATGGAATTATCTGCTTACCATATACACATTTCACCTAGCTTGTACTGCAAGGAGATCCAACTAGTCCATCCTAAAGGAGATCAGTCCTGGATGTTCATTGGAAGGACTGATGCTGAAGCTGAAACTCCAATACTTTGGCCACCTGATGTGAAGAGCTGACTCATTTGAAAAGACGCTGATGCTGGGAAAGATTGATGGCAGGAGAAGGGATGACAGAGGATGAGGTGGTTGGATGGCATCACCGATTTCAGCCATTATT
The DNA here is from genome assembly GCF_023699985.2 of Odocoileus virginianus. Classification (NCBI taxonomy): domain Eukaryota; kingdom Metazoa; phylum Chordata; class Mammalia; order Artiodactyla; family Cervidae; genus Odocoileus; species Odocoileus virginianus. The sequence continues at coordinate 62,999,755 of NC_069681.1, read as the reverse complement.
TCTCTGTAAACTATTTACATCTCAGTTTTCTCAATGAAGGTACCAACTAAGGAGTCAGTAATCCTGTACTCCAGGATAAACTTTATTAGGAATAAAAGTAATTTTTTTCTCTTCTACTTTTATTTTGTCTAATTTTTCAATGGGTTCAAAAACTAAGTGAGGAGGACTATACTATACATTGGATTCCCTCCAAGCCCAAGCAGCAAATGTTCAGTTCAGTTCAGTCGTTCAGAGAAATAATGGCTGAAATTGGTGTTCAAGTTTAACAAGTCACATTAGTAGGTTTTTGTTTTTTGATTTTTTTTTTTTTTAAGCAATTGCTGGGTAAAGCTAGGATGAACTATATGACAAATGTTCAGCTCCTCTTACTTAATAAGAGGAACTTTCTTATTTTGAAAAAATTTTCTTATTTCTTATTTAAAAAAAAAAGTCTAATGAGTTGTGTCTGCTTGGCTACAGAAAAGGATGAGCTTTCTATCTTTGCCACCTCATAGAGTGTTATGAGTGATGTGTATTACATTCTAGTTTTATGCTTATTAAATAATAAATTTTTTCTAGTACTTTTGTGGCAGGGTTTTCTGTATTGGAGAAGTTTTTTTGTTTACTTAATTTATTTTCCCACCACTGTCACCAATCTGTTGCAATACTACTGGTTCACTATCATTTAGAGGAATAATGAACAGTGAAAAAGACCAAGAGTGTTAGGAAAAAAAAAAAATCATATAGCAGTGAAATAGGAAACAAGTATTCTTTTACCATCAAAGTCTTAAGGATTTAAAGATATCACATTCATAAAATAAAGTGAGATGATCACCACCTGTGTGAATGAAAAATTGTCACTGACTATTTTCTTTAATAAGGATGAAGTCCCTAGCCACTGCAGTCAATGAACTTAAAAATCATCCTGAAGTATATTTAGGGCAGATATCAAGAATGAGACACTCTGTGCTTTGGGAAAAACTGACAAATCAAGGTCTTTACATAGTTAGATATTTTCAGAAAATTTTCTGAGCCATTTTTTTTTTTGCATCTTCTCATATCTAGAAAAGCATTAAAATCATTTAGCAAAGCTTATTATTTTAAGCTAAAGACAAAAGAAGATACTGGAGTGTGGAGGAGCCACCAATGGGAGCAGTAAAATCCCAGTAAGTAGGGTAAGGTGGTTAATCAGATTTGCTTTTTCTATTGTTAGAGTCTCTAGATATGTAGTCATCCTCTTCTTGTACAGAGAGGGAGATGCCCTTACAAATGGAATTTCTCATATAAATACAAATGTCTCTAACAGAATGTCTACCTAGTTTTCAGAGATTATCCTGTGTCTGCTGTTTCTTAAAAAAATAGCCAGTTCAGGATAACCCTTATGTCCAAATACTCCAAAAAAGGTATTTTGGGGATAGCAAATTGTTTCCCTTCTTGCCAAAAAGATTAACTTTGATTCTTATTTCTCTTATTACTTCTACTGCTACTTTCACATCTTTTAAAATACTAAAATCACTATGCACAGTTTTAAAGAGTGACATGGATAAGTTTAAAGAGTTCCCCAAAGCCTCAGAATCTTAAAAATTTTATAGTAACATTTCAATCTAGAAATATGATTAGATATTTCAACATTGTGTTTTAGCCTATATGTAAATGTTAATTTTCTAAGTTATTGTTTTATCATAGATTTTAGTAGATTACTTAAATGTTTTATTTTCTAAATATATTTTTTTGTTTTCTTCAAGCTATACATAAAGTAATTAATAATTTAATTTCCTTAGACATTTTTAGCTGATTTCACTAATGCTTCTAGTCTTATTTGGTCTTTGTTGCAGTATCTACCCAGGAGAAACATACAAATATTATTTTTTATTACATTCAAACTGTAAATTTGTGTTATATTGGATTTTAATGTGTGACATTAAAAATTTCAGTACTACCATGTATGGACACTAGGATGTGCTTGCATGTTTTATAAATAATTTTGAACTATAGTTAACCCTTGAACAACATGGATTCTAACAGCAAGGGTTAACTTGTATATGGATTTTTTTTTCAATAAATACAGTACCACACAGTCTGAGGTTGGTGGGACCCACGAATGTGAATCATGACTATGGGTCTTGAGCATCTACAGACTATGATACCCAGGGCAGGTCTTTGGTCAATGCCGCATGGATAGAGTGGGACAATTGTATATTATATATTCCTAGTATCATTAATAGCAATCATTAACATTGAAAATATTTGAAGATTACACAGAGACTTCCCTGGTGGTCCAGTGGTTAGGACTCTGTACTTTCACTGCAGGGGTTGCAGTTTTGATCCCTCGTCTGTGGAAATAAGATCTCACATGATATGTGGTAGGACAAGGAAAATTAAAAAAAAAAAGATATACTATATTTGAAGATTAAATAGAATTACTTATAAAAATAAGTTATGCTTCAGAGACATTAATGTTATAAAAATCATGAATAGTATATTAGAAAAAACTAGCCACGTTGATAATATTTTCTATTAACATGCTTCTTTTCTCTAGGTATACCTTATTAATTAAACAGCCAAATAGTAAATCCTGTCTTTAGCAGAAATTTCACCCCAAAGTGGGGTTTTTAGCATAGCTGAATTAGTTGAATACCAGTTGACAAAGTTAAGTTTCAAGAATCCTGGATTGGAGTCATAGCAGGGTAGGTGGTAGATCCTGAAACTCATTTAGCATGTAACCTTGGTGGACAATATATTTTCAGTAAATGACACAATAATATCCATTCTTCCTATGTCATATAAGCTTTGAGTTTATTCCCCAAACTGCTCTTCAATTTCCTTGAATGGTAAATTGGATGTGTACACTCATAGTATGAAATGCAAGCATTAGCAAGCTAATATATTTCGCATATAGAAACTATTTGGTTAGATACAACAAATTTGTTTGGTGGAATATTTCTCTTAGGGAAAAAAATTATTTGTAAAAACATTGATAAATGTATTAACCAAGTTTTAAATATGACTGCCACAAACTTTTAATGGTTGAAAAATAGATATACACCATTTTACTTTCCCCTCTATTCTTTAACATTTCAAGTATAAGTTGTCCCCTCCAGTTAGCTGATATTATCCACACACTCTATGTATTGAAGAGAACACATAGGCAAAAAAAAAATCCTAAACTTCACAAATTGAAATGGCTAAAATATGCATTTCATGCTATACATCTTTTAACTACAATTAGAAATCACTGATACTTTCTTAACATCTTGTATTTATAATTGTGTTATTTTCTGAAATAAAATGTGACTGATAACATTTGATCACATATACACATTGGAAAACATTGGATTTCCTATTATTTCCTTTACATAAACTATCAATATTTTCTTTGGCTTCTAGGTTTCTGGTATTTTTCCACTACCCAACAATAACACTCAATTACATGTTTTACACTGACTCAAAATGAGGGAATTTCTTTCTATTGATAGTTCCTGCATGATTATCAACACTTTCATTATGGGATATGAATTTTCTAAGCATTATTGCTAACTGTCTCAAGCAAGCAATCACGCACACACAAAAAAATCAATAGAGATTGCACTTTGTGTCAGCATAGTATTTAGGAGGAAATAAGCTTATTTTGATGAAAATATATACTCCTTGATTTATGAGAGGTCAAGCAACAAAACTTGCCTATTTTTGCCGAATAACTTGTCAAGTTTTTTATTCTGTTCTGAATTAAAATTTATTGAAAAAAGATACACTGATAAAAGCAAATTTTTTATTATTTATTAATTATATTTAACATTTACCTGGATCTATTGAAGACATTGTATAACATTTCCACTATATGCTTTAAACAATTACAAACATTTGGCATAAAATAATGTGCTTATCAATGTAGCAAGTTTGAAAAGTAGGGAATGAGGGTCTGAAGTCTGCCCTCCTTCTGACAATGGTCATTAACACTGCAAATGAATGTACATAGATTTCTCCCTCAAAATTCTAAGATATTTTATGAACAAAATTCTAAAGTACTTCAACATGCAATGGATATATATACATATATATATATGGATATATATATATATATATATATATATATACATAAAACATTCAGAATAACTGGTTTCCATGCTTACACTGAACTCATCATAAGGCAAAAGCCTTTAATTGTATTGATTCTCAGTGTGATCAAAAAGCAAAGTGTTATGGTAAGCTTAATGAAAACAATCCTTTGTGTTTGCCAACTTCCAATTGCTAATACAGTTGCAATAAAATTTAACCATCCTCCTGGATGATATATGCAGCTTTGATTTGTTTTCTGAGTGCAAGAGGCAAGCATGAATCTGTTTCTCTAATTGTCCTCAAAGTTTAGGAAAATTAGGAAAAAGCATGTTTGTTTAATAAAGTATCATTCCACCTCCTGGTATGACCACATCTGATTAGGAAATTAGGGCAGAATCAATCAGATTCTGTCAGATGAAATATCATGTCTTCTACTCTTGAAATCCTCTGGAATATCGTCACAGATGATAGAACACTGAATAAGCTTTAGTCATGAAATTATCCATGTCACAAATCTTTATCTCTCCTTTTAATTGCCCAAGAAAAACGAGCCTTTGGTAACTCTAGTTATTGTATGCTACAAAACAAAACAAATTACCAATAACCATTCCTGAACTAACATACAACCAGATAGTGTTCCCACAGCAGTTTGATGTTCTCTTGTTTCCCATAATTCTGTTTCATCTTCTACCTCTTTTGATCTCAGTAGGTAAATCTACCAAAATCTTTTTTCTTGAAGAATTTGCATCTCCAGAAGTTCTCATTCTTGCCCTCTGATATAAAAATAACCACTCCAGCAGATAGAATCTCTCCAAAAATATAAGTCAAGGTTGCTTGATGACCACTACACAGGCACCGGCTCTCCCAATATTCAAGGAAGCCATCTGTTGAAAAAGATGAAATATGATTTAAGACACATTCTATTGTCATGGAAAAATATGCAGATTATAATGTACTTAAATCATTCATTCATATCCATGAAAATCATTAATGAATATAATTATCATTTCCCAAGATGAAATATGATTTAAGACACATTCTATTGTCATGGAAAAATATGCAGATTATAATGTACTTAAATCATTCATTCATATCCATGAAAATCATTAATGAATATGATTATCATTTCCCAATGTATCGGCAAGTAATACAATAAACATGGAAACAATGAAAATGGCATTTATATAAAATAATATAAATATTGAAGTCTTTAAAGCCTACAATTATTTGTGGAATTTTTGATAAAAGCAATAAATTCTTTAATGATATTTAGTGAAGTGAAGCTTCTATAGGAAAATCTTCAGCAAAGATTTTTTATGCAGCTTGCCTGGAGACACTTTTGATGAAATTTCAAATTGATAGCTTGGAGTATATTTTAGGTGAAATAGTAGCTTCAATATTGAAGTCACTGGGAAGTCATTTCCAAAGATATTATACTGAATAAAATGTGCTATGAATTCTTTCTAAACAGAAATATTTAATGATGTGATTTCAATATGCTGTCATCAATAGAACATAATTACAGCTGCTACACAGGGCCTATTTTAAAATCCATATTATGAGTATTATTGTTATTGATTAGAACTGAGATTTTTTTTTTTAGAACTGAGATTTTTAAAAATTAATCCTGAATACGAAATTGGCTAGAAATATATTGAAAACAATAATTTTAAAGAATTTATAATGAAAATTTATTCCATGGAGGTAAGCTAAGAATTTAATAATTTGAACTTTTTCAGGTCACTGATTTTTAGATACAGTTTCCCAAGAATAATTCATTCACATAAAAATATCAGGTAGGCTAGAAATTACAGGATATTATTTCAAACTGAAAATAAAATGAATCAAGTGTAGCAAATGAAGTAGCAGAGAGCAAAATAACTTCAGATCACACACACTATCTTATTGATTGAGAAAGGACACTATCTCACCCTCTACATATGAAAATTACCACCATTATCTAATTATACATTAGTTCTTTTAATTGTGCTTATTGTCACCTGCTATCTTTCTATAGGTTAAAACCGAAATAGAAAATCTTCCCATATAATTTTTTGTACCTTTCATTTAATACAATATCTTTTTTAAAAAGGTTAATGTTATATCTCTTTTTTTCACAGATATTTGCTCAAAGTGAAAGGCAAAAAGGAGCATGTGATATATTGATAGCATATTGTGTATTAAGAATAATTTTTGTTGATCACCACAGTCACTTTTATAATCCCATCATATGTTGTCATCTCTATATTACAGTGAATGGAGCATGAAGAGATATAAATCTGGTAACATTTAGGTCTACAATTTGCAATATTTCTGACTCAAATTGCACAGTTTGCATTGTCTCTCTTTTAGTTTCCAATGATTTTCAAGTGTTGTTTCATGTCAGAGCCATCTAAGGAGCTTTTACAAAATACAAGTACTCAAGGCCCACCATCCAATAGGGATGACATGAGTTCTGAGTAGGATTTTTGAAGCATTCCCCAGATGCTCTCTGATGTTCATTCAGCACGGAAAAGTACTATGCATAGTTCCAGATGAAGTATACCTCTATCTACATTTGCATCTATGTCTCTATACATGCTTATATTTGCATGTATAAATGAATCTCTGCACCCCCGCCACTGCCCCAAGTTTACTGTTCTTTCTATTATTTCTTTTATCCTTCTACTCAATTACTCAAGACAGGAACCTAAAGAATATCTACAGCCCTTAGTTTCATTTCCCTCACCCTTACAGCTGAATAACATCAAGTCTTATAATTATCTCTCCTACCAACTGAATTACACCATTCCTACTATCTTCAAAAAGTTCAGGTTACAATTTCACCCTAAGTGTGAAAGGGGAGTAAAATAACCCACTCCAGGATACGCTATTTTGGCACGTTGATTATTTTGAATTAAAGATACTTGAGTGATACTTCATGCAGAAGGGGCACTGTGACCCTCCTTTGACCCCTTAAAGCAGGAGATAAATGTTTCATGTGAAATGGTACCCTCTCTCTACTAGAAGCATAAAAGCCATCCTTATCACCAGACATAAGGAATTTAGGGCCAAGAAGGCTGTGTCAGAAAACCTTGTAACTTCTTCACTAATTTACTACCTAATCCCAAACCACTTTGTCTTCTAAATTCTTTATGTATTTATTGTTTCTTTGTCTAAAACAGTATAAGAGCTTCCTGCTTTTGGTCACTTCTTTGAGTCCATATGGGGTTTCCATATGTATAAAATTAAGTTTGTTTTTTTCCTATTAATTTGTCTTATGTCAATTTAATTTTTAGATTAGCAAATAAATAAATAAATTGAAGGAAAGAAGAAAAAAATTCCCACCAATACTTCACAGTGAATTAGTGAAGTATATCCTAATAAGTTTCTGATCTTTCTTTCCCCTAATCAATTTTCCCATCCTATCAAGTGCAGTTATTTTAAAATACAATTCTGAGTATTTGCTTTCCCTGCCTAAAGTCCTTCATTAACTATTCTTTTGGTCCATGGTAAAGTCAAGATTCTATAACATGGTTTCTCACCTTATATCATAAAGACCCATTTTATCTCTCCAAACTTATTTCTCATCACTTTATTTCTTGCTCAGTGAAGCATGCCATGTGTTCTCTTTCCCATGACTCTTTAAAAATTCTGTTTCTTAAACCAAACCATTCCCCATATTTTTATCTGTTTAACTATTATTTATTTGCCATTCCACATTCTATTTATATAATTTCCCAAAAGAAGATTTCTCTACCCAACACACTTAAGTTCTAGCATAGTGTTAAGTATTTCCCTTACCCCAGCATTTATCATTCTATTTTAAGCATTTGATATATTGTACATAAGTACATTTTAAATATTTGAGGGTTTTCCCTCTCTTTCCCTTGGTTCAGTTTTATCTTATTTAATACATAGTTTGACTATCTGCCCTTTTCCCTCTCCAGCATTATACCTTTCACTAAACTATGATAATCTAAAAAGGTTGGCATGATACCAATTATTAAACAGCAATCCAAGATGTAAATGTCTTACCAGGCTTCCCTGAAACTCATTCTAAATATCTTACAGATTGATTTTATGCAAATGAACTAAACCTATGTACAACAGAGTAAACTGAGTTGCAAAAATAATTCACAATTTATTCACTTAAGAAAGTTTCACATGTCTCTTACCCATGCTAGCAACTATGCCAGTCTTTGGATATATGACTGTAAATGACGTATTTGTTTTCTTTTTTTTTTTTTTTTTTATAGCTTCAGGTAGATGCAGCATGACAGCACTGTGACCATGTACCAAAGAAACACTTGAAAGGATGATTTTACTCAGGCTAGAGGAAACAAAATTAAAATTTTCTTTCTATGCTTTAAAGCACACATATTTTGTTCCAAGTCAAATGCAAAAAATATAAATTAAGTGACAAAATAAATTTTTTTAAAACACAAATACACACACTCATGCAAGCATGTATGTGTGTGTTCTGTATGTAACCATGTAAGACATGCATCTGGCAAATATTCCCTCATCTGTTTTCATTATTTCCAATTATAGCTAGTTTGGGAAGTTTTTCAAATATACATCATTATATATTTCAATATAATTTGCTTATTTATTCTAATGTTTGCCCATTTGATGGTGGCAAAAACAAGTGAAATAACCAATTGATTTTGCCCATCTGTGGAGTAAGTGAAGGGAAAGTGACAGGCAATATACAGCAACTGTGAGAACTTTCTCTAGTAACGTGGAATCCTGACAATTTTCCAAAGTGTTTTTGTGTGGGTTTCCTGATGGCCTCTTGCAAGTCTTAAAAATATAAAGAATGAAAAGATAGGGATGTAAGATCTTAATTTAGGAATTTTAAAATTAATGTCTATTATACTAAAATAAGTTTGTTCTAAAACATTTTAAATACTACTTTGCTATTTGTAAGATACTATATGATCCAAAAGAGTATAATAAAACATAGATGAGGGAAAATGGCTGTTGGAAGTTTCTACCCATTAATAGTACACGCATTATTCTGACTTCAATTTTAGAGGAATGATAAGCATAATGGCTCATTACTATAAATATGTAATGAAAATATTATATTATATCATTTATATGCCCATAAGCCTCCTTTATTTAATATTCATTTGTAAAAGCAGTTCACTTAAGATATGTAACATTGAATTTGTACTTCCTTAGCAAATCAAAAATAATCCATGCATTGCTCCCTTGTAAAACTAGGAACTTGGGAATGTAAGGAGTTAAAATATATCTTCTAAACTCTCAGTGCAATTATTATAGCTTATTATATGTTTTCTTCTCCCTGGATAAGGAACACTACTTTTTCACAATTAAAGTTAAACACAGAAAATCACAGAACCTAGTTCTCCAAATTTACACTGGTCTTTCCTCCATTCTACCTGTTTTCTTCCTCCTTTGTCAAATACATCTGTCTTCATTGAAATCAAAGAATTTCCCCTTTGGGAGTCATAAGGCAGATACTTTAGCCTGACCATGATGAGTTTGATTTTGTACTTCCAACTCAGTCTATTTAATACTGTAGTTGAACACATATCATCAAAGGAAGTTATGTATCTTTAAAAGTAAGAATTTCTTTTAGAAATTTGCTTCAATCAATGTTCAAGTTCTTCATATAAATTTTAGTCAATTTCTATGACCAAAAATAAAGCCCTCTATACATTAAGGAATATGAGGAGACAATGTTACTATTCTGCTTCAACTAAGTAAGACTCTGGAATTTAAATGTACCAATTGGTGGGAAAATGTTTGTTTGTTTTTTAACTGTTTCTTGATTTTTACTTTCTGACAAAGCAGAGAAATAAGAAATATTGAGAGATTTGAAAAAAAAAAGTTAAGACAAATTTAATATTAAAACAAAAGTCTGAAAACATATCCGTTCCCTTCATTACAAGCAAGTCTATAGTAACTGTAAGCTTAAGGTATTTTCCACCATAATTAAGGTGTCCTACCCTTATGTTTCCCCAGTGATCACACACATCCCAACACATATTCTCCAGATATTTGACTGGATTGGAAGCTTCTCTGAACATGATCCTGAATCTCTAATTGCTGTGTATAGTTGAAGGTTAACCTAAGATCAGCCAATTATTTTTCTCCATCTTCTTGACCAAAGTGTTCAGCCAGGGATGAATACATTATGCAACAGATGATTCAGGCCTCTTTGCTATTTGTTCTGGGGAGCTTTTTGAACAAAGTTCTTTTGTTTTATGACTATGGCTGTGAAGAGCTCCATTTGGAGTTTCCAGCAGCACCATCCCATGGGATATTCTTTCTGCCATAGGTAGCAAGGAACTTAGCAAACATAGTCAAACAAAAAAAAGGGAAGCAGAAAGCTAATTTCTACAAGCTTCTATTCAATTGATTTTGTTATCTCTATAACCAAGCAAAGTTAAATGTTTGTAAACAAATATGTTCCACTTTTATTTTTTATTTCTTGATTAAAATTCAGTCCCTGTCCCTTGGCATGACTTATAATAAAATGGAAATCCCACTGAAGCATAAATTCCACTTTCTAACATAAATTTTATTGAAGTATAGAATATACAATAGAAAAGTACACAAAAGTATATGATTTCATAAACTTTTTACAAAATGACATGAAAATGAACAAAAATCAGTCACTTTGAGTTCAGAGAGTAATTCAACTAAATACATGGTTGTATGTACATATCTCCTCCACAGGAAGTAAATGAAAAAAAATTCTTATATGTGAAGTGACTTATGCTTGCAACGGTCTTACCTGGGTCCATTCATTAGTTTGTGGATCGTAGGATTCCATAGTGTTGAGGTATGTCTGGCCATCATAGCCACCAACAGCATATAATCTGTCACCAAGAAGACAGACTCCAACAGCATCTCTGGGCATACTCAAAGGAGCCACCATAGTCCATGTGTCTGTTTTGGGATCATACCTAAAATAAAAGGATGATAGGATATAACATATTCTAATCACATTCAACTTTACTATTAGGTATTAATGATGCTCTTTCAAAACAAGCCAAGGAAAAGAAAACTTAGCTTTTTTCCTAAAAACTCAATTATTTAAACAGATGTTCCAAAGCCAATATTCACAAAGTCAGTCTTTCTATTGTTTAAGGTATTTTAAAAATATAGCTAGACTGTTAACTAGATGGATGCAGAGTCATTTCACAAAAGTGAATATCATTATTTTTCCCAAGAAATACAGATATGAAAATAAATATTTTTTACAGTTGAATGAGGTTCTTTCAAGAAAGTACTAACAAAGTGCTATGGTCATGAAACAGAAGTAATCGCTAAAACTCTGGGAGAAATAAAAAATAATTCACTTTTGAAATCTTCTTTAAATAAGGTCTGAAAGTCTATCCTAAATTTGCTAGAAAAAAAGAGGATATTTGCACAAAAGAACACAAGTGCTAAAAAAAAATAAAAGTGCATGGACCTAGTTTTTGAGAAAACTAGGTGTGCAGTGTGTTTAGAATAAAAGGTATAAAAAGAAGCATTGTTTAAAAGGTGATATTTGATCAGCTAATAGATTACTTGATTCCCAGAGTATGAAAGTATTTCATGTTTCTTCAATAGGAAAATAAGAAAACTTGAAACTTGAGGAAACAATTACAACATGAACAAAACTATGTTTCTGTGTCAGTCACTTGGAATTCACTTGAAGGGATAAATTGGTAAATCAAGAGATTGAAGCAGAGGGTCCAAGTTATTATTTTTTAATTTTAACCAAATATTAAATTTGCAGAAAGTCTGATTACCATACATTAAATGCAAATATTGTATAGGTTGGGTGGTAAAACCACAAAGAATTCCTTAGTTAAGGTGCTTTGCTTCAGTTTAGAAGGAATGGTTGAACCACTTCTTTGCTTTTAACCTACAATTATAGGTTCAGATACAAAAACATCTAGTAAGAACCCAGTAGAGTAAGTAAATGTAAAAGAAGAATGGATGGGATTTTTTTTTTTTTTTATTTTTTGTAATATTTTTACAAACACAAAATATATATGTAAATATATTCCATTTGTTTTTCTACTCCAATCTTGCTTTGAAATTTTCAACCTACAGATCCCCTAAACAGACAAACAAAAGAAACAAGGAAAAAAAAAAAAAAACCACCAAAAACCAAAAACCTATACTTTATTGAAAATAAAAGAAGGTTGTTACAAGAGAAATGACTGGAAAGACCCCATAGATCTGGACTTTATATTTCACAGATAATATTTCACCCAGGACATTACAAGCATTTACACACCATGGTTGGAGAAATTATGACAGCCAAGGTAATATATGTGAAATGAGAGATTGGTTGAATGCCTGCCAAACCAGAACCATGTTAAAGCATAGGCTGTCAGGCAAATAACAAAAGTAATTTTGCATGTTAGAGTTAATAAATGTAAAATGTCACAAATAGACACAGGCACACATAGACACAAATGCAAATATGCAATCTATGCCAGCAAAATCTTTAAAATATTTACATTTCTACTATGAATGTTTTGAAATATATAAACATAAAAAAAAAGAGGAAAAAAGGGAAAACTCCAAGAGGAATCAAATTGTACAATCCACAAAGTAAAACATTTTACAGATAACTTGACAATTTTTTAAGGAAAAAAAAGTGATAAAATGAATAACTAGAAAGAAGTAGCTGTTATAAACTATATGTGGCTTTAAAATGCAACAAAATAAACTGAGTGAAACTTACTTGGATTCCAATTTACAGAACAACTATTAAAAGATGCTTAAGACATTTTGGAAATTTTAATTCTGGCTATCAGATTTTAATAAGAGATTATTTAAATTTGTATTAATTATAATAATGATGTTGAAATTAAGCTGCAAAAGTAAAGTTGTGATCATATTTCATTGTTTCTGGGATGAATTCAGAAGTGCTTTGAGCTAAAGTGACATGTTTAAGAAGTACTTTAAAATACTTCAGGGAAAAAATATTGTAAAGGTGAAAGGATGAAGCAAAAATGGCAAATCGGTGATGGTGGTTGAAGCTGGATAATGAATACGAGTAAGTTTTATCTCGTTTACTTTTTGCCAGGAAGTTTTTTTAGTTAAGATAACCTTAAAAAGGAAGAATGTATAATATACCTTAATTTCAGTGAAATGTGAGCATCTTTTATATTTTATTTTTCTCGAATAGAAGCAAATCTGCCTTTTGTCACAATAGCTTCACTTAAATGACTTTCTCTGAAATCCTATTTCAGTCCCCATATGATTGTTATTCAGCTCTATAAGATTTTTTTTCCAACTACTATCTACACAGTAGACTTTGTCAATCACTTTTGAGAAAGGGAGAAAAACTGAGACAAAATCTAACACTAATTGTACTAAGGAATAATAAATGCATTTCTGAAGGCTTCTGAAATTTTAAGTAAAGCTCAAATAATGAAGACATTCTCATACACTAATACCACAGGAAAATTAAGAAAACACAAGTACCTCTTACAGGGCTTCCCTTGTGGCTCAGCTGGTAAAGAAATCACCTGAAATGCAGGAGACCTGGATTTGATCCCTGTGTTGGGAAGATTCAGGGATCTGGAATAGAAGGGAAAGGCTACCAACTCCAGTGTTCTGGCCTAGAGAATTCCATTGACTATACAGAGTACTCAGACAAACCTTTGTGCACCAGGACCCCTAGAGACCCCACAGAGACTTAGACAGAACTGTGTCTGAGTGTCTCCTGTGAAGGTATGGGTCTGCAGTGGACTACTGCAGGGGTAGGGGCTCTGGGTGCAGTAGACCTGGATATGGCATAAGCCTTCATGGAAGAGGTCGCCATTAACCCCACCATGGAGCCACCAGAACTTACACAGGACTGGGGAAACAGACTCTTGGAGGGCACAGACAAAACCTTGAGTGCACCAGGACCCAGGAGAAAGGAGCAGTGACCCCACAAGAGACTGACCCAGACAAGCCTGTGAGTGTCCAGGAGTCTCTGGTGGAGGTGTGGGTCGGTGGTGTCCTGCTGCAAGGTTGGGGGCACTGAGTGCAACAGTGCATGCATGGGACCTTTTGAAGGAGGCCGCCATTATCTTCATCACCTCCACCATAGTTTGGCCTGAGGTCAAATTACAGCGAGGGAACACAGCACAGCTCATTAACAGAAAATTGGATTAAAGACTTATTGAACATGTCCCTGCCCATCAGAACAAGACCCAGTTTCCCTCTCAGTCAGTTTCTCCCTTCAGGAAGCTCCCATTGCCTCTTATCCTTCTCTATCAGAGGGCAGACAGAATGAAAACCACAATCACAGGAAATTAGCTAATCTGATCACATGGGCCATGGCCTTGTCTAGCTCATTGAGGCTGTGAGCCAAGCCATGTAGGGTCACCCAGGACGGACAGGTCATGGTGGAGAATGCTAACAAGACTTAGTCAACTGGAGAAGGGAATGGCAAACCACTTCAGTACTCTTGCCTTGAGAACCCCATGAATGGTATGAAGAGGCAAAAACATAGGACACTGAAAGATGAACTCCCCAGGTCAGTAGGTGCTCAGTATGCTACTGGAGATCAGTAGAGAAATGACCCCATAAAGAATGGAGAGACAGAGCCAAGGCAGAGACAACACCCATTTGTGGATGTGCCTGGTGATGGAAGTAAAATCCAATGCTGTAAAGAGCAATATTGCATAGGAACCTCAAATGTTAGGTCCATGAATTAAGGCAAATTGGAAGTGGTCAAACAGGACACAGGAAGAGTGAACATCGACATTTTAGGAATCAGTGAACTAAAATGGAGGAGAATGGATGAATTTAACTCAGATGACCATTAAATCTACCACTCTGGACAAGAATCCCTTAGATGAAATAAGAGTAGCCCTCATAGTCAACAAAAGAGCCTGAAATGCAATACTTGGATGAAATCTCAAAAACAGCAGATTGATCTTGGTTTGTTTCCAAAGCAACTATTCAATATTACAGTAATCCAAGTCTATGCCTGAACAGTAATGTTGAAGAAGCTGAAGTTGAGCGGTTCTATGAAGACCTACAGGACCTTCTAGAATTAACACACAAAAAATATGTCTTTTTCATTATAGGGGGCTGGAACGCAAAAGTGGGAAGTCAAGAAATACCTGGAGTAACAGGCAAATTTGACCTTGGAGTACAGAGTGAAGCAGGACAAAGGCTAATAGAGTTTTTTAAGAAAACACACTAGTCATTGCAAACACCCTTTTCCATCAACACGAGAAGACTCTACACATGGACAATCTGGTCAGTACTGAAATCAGATTGATTATAGTCTTTGCAGCCAAAGATGGAGAAGCTCTATAGAGCCAGAAAAAGCAAGACCAGGAGCTGATTGTGGCTCAGACCATGAACTCCTTCTTGCCAATTCAGACTTAAATTGAAGAGAGTAGGGAAAACCACTAGACTATTCAGGTATGACCTAAATAAAAAACCTTATGATTATAGAGTGGAATGACAATTAGATTCAAGGAATTAGATGTGATAGACAGAGTGCCTGAAGAGCTATGACGGAGGTTCGTGACATTGTATGGGAGGCAGTGATCAAAACCATCTCCCAAAAAAAGTGCAAAAGGCAAAATGGTTGTCTGAGGAGGCCTTACAAATAGCTGTGAAAAAAAAAAAAAAGTGAAACACAAAGGAGAAAAGGAAAGATATACCCATTTGGATGCAGAGTTCCAAAAATACCAAGGAGAGATAAGAAAACCTTCCTCAGTGATCAATGCAGAGAAAGGAAAACAACAGAATGGGAAAGACTAGAGATCTCTTCAAGAAAATTAGAGATATCAAGAGAATATTTCATGCCAAGATGGGCACAAAAAAGAACAGAAATGATATGGACCTAACATATCTCTTCATAGCAGAAGATACTAAGAAGAGGTGGCAAGAATACAGAGAAGAACTATACAAAAAAGATCTTCATAACCTAGATAATCACAATGGTGTGATCACTTACCTAGAGCCGGACATCCTGGAATATGAAGTGAAGTGGGCCTTAGGAAGAATCACTACAAACAAAGCTAGTGGAGGTGATGGAATTCCAGGTGAGCTATTTCAAATCCTAAAAGGTGATGCTGTGAAAGTGTTGCACTCAAAATGCCAGCAAATTTGGAAAACTCAACGTGGCCACAGGAATGGAAAAGATCAGTTTTTATTCCAATCCCAAAGAAAGGCAATGCCAAAGAATGCTCAACTTACCACACAATTGCACTCATCTCACCAGTTAGCAAAGTAATGCTTAAAATTCTCCAAGCCAGGCTTCAACAGGACCTAAACTGTGAATTTCTGGATGTTCAAGTTGGCTTTAGAAAAGGCAGAGGAGCGAGAGATCAAATTGCCAACATCCATTGGATCATTGAAAAAGTGACAAAAGTCCAGAGAAACATCTACTTCTGTTTTATTGACTATGCAAAAGCCTTTGACTGGGTGGATCACCACAAACTAGAAAATTCTTCAAGAGATGGGAATACCAAACCACCTGACCTGCCTCCTGAGAAATCTGAATGCAGACCAAGAAGCAACAATTAGAACTGGACATGGAAAAGCAGACTGGTTCCAAATCGGGAAAGGAATACATCAAGATTGTATATTGTCACATGGTGCAGAGTACATCATGAGAAATTCTGGGCTGCATGAAACACAAGGTGGAATCAAGATTACTGGGAGAAATATCAATAACCTCAGATATGCAGATGACACCACACTTATGGCAGAAAATGAAGAAGAACTAATGCGCCTTTTGAGGAAAGTGAAAGAGGAGAGTGGAAAATTTGGCTTAAAACTCAACTTTCAGAAAACCAAGATTATGGCATCTGGTCCTGTCACTTCGTGGCAAATATATGGGGAAACAGCGGAAACAGTAACAGACTTTATTTTTTGGAGCTCCAAAATCACTGCAGATAGTGACTAGAGCCATGAAATTAAAGGACACTTTCTCCTGGAAAGAAAAGTTCTGACCAACCTAGATAGCATATTAAAAAGCAGAGACATTACTTTGCCAACAAAGGTCTATCTAGTCAAATATATGATTTTTCCAGTAGTCATATATGACTGTGAGAGTTGGACTATAAAGAAAGCTGAGCACTGAAGAATTGATGATTTTGAACTGTGGGGTTGGAGAAGACTCTTGAGAGTCCCTTGGACTGCAAGGAGATCCAACCAATCCATCCTAAAGGAAATCAGTCCTGAATATTCATTGGAAAGCCTGATGTTGAAACTGAAACTGCAATACTTTGGCCACCTGATGTAAAGAACTGACTCATTTGAAAAGATCCTGGTGCTGGGAAATATTGATGGTGGGAGGAGAAGGGGATGACAGAGGATGAGGTGGTTGGATGGCATCACTGACTCCATGGACATGAGTTAGAATAAGCTCCAGAAGTTAGTGATGGACAGGGAGGTTTGGTGTGCTGCAGTCCATGGGGTTGCAAAGAGTTGGACACGACTGAGTGACTGAACTGAACTCAAGTGAATGGAAATGAGTACATCTTATATTTAGGTAAAATTTATAAATAATGTCCTATGCTTAGAAATAGACATCATTCTTTTCTTATTTTAAAAAATTTCTGAGGAAAATTTAACATATTTAGTGCATTCTCCTGGAAGATTCAGATGTTTGAATTAGGTATATCTGTTTTCAGGGATTGGTAAGTGTTCAGTAGCAATCTTTTCATTTGCATCAGGCAATTGTGATGATATTTAAACATATAGAGCTGGAAAATCAAACCAAGTCAGGACAAAAACTGAGTCCTAACACTACTGCCTCTGACATACTTTTTCTTTCCACTAGATATTTATGAAGTATCACACAAATTTAAAATTAGTCAACAATGTTTATCATTGTTTTCACATTAATTAATCAAAATTGATTTTTCTGTTTATAGAAGCCCATGGATCAACCTCTCAGCCTGGTGATACACATAATTGTTGCCCTTCAAAAGGAAAAACAAAAAAACAAAACAAAACAGCCTTCGTTAGCATAGGAGAAGACCCACAGATGTATAAGCACTTTCTGACTATAATGAACAGTGAACTCTATTTTTATCAGTTCATATTTTTGACAAAATTTTCTTCTAAGCATTTTTGTTTTTTTGCCTCAGGTTGCCTGTTTATAGAAAAGAAAAGAAAAAGCAAGCAGGGGAACTGTCTTTATGTGTTTAGCTGTCTGCCTTTCCTACATCTCACCTTGGCCTTCATGGTCAGAATGTGAGTTTTGTATCAGGGACTCTATTAAAGTTTATAGCCCAAAGGCAAGAGATGCATCAGTATATAGTGGCTACAATTGGCTGTAAAATGAAAACTTGCTGAAGGCATATGATAGCCGCAGAAAAAAAAGTTAGTTTCTCATTGAAAAGCCCTATTGAAAAATTTGAGATATCATTACTTTTTCAAGCATTGTCACTACATAACTTGAAGATAAAAATATATTATATGCTTAATGGGCAATAAAATTAAATGTCTGCTCCCTATTTCAACATTTTTTGCTTATTTTTATACAAAAATTTTTTTTTAAGTTAAATTGATTTCAACTTTTCAATGAAGGTGTGAGAAAAAATCTGTTTTGATTTAGGGCATATTCTCAAATAGAAAAGAATCTGCCTGCAGTACAGGAGAGGTAGGTTTGATCCGTGGGTAGGGAAGATCCCCTGTAAAAGGGACTGGTTACCCATTCCAGTATTCTTACTTGGAGATTTCCATGGGGAGCCTGGTGAGCTACAGTCTACAGGGTTGCAAAGAGTCAGACACGACCAAGTGACTAACATTTTAATTTTCACCTTTATATTCCACTACATCTACTCTTCAAGGTTGTTGTGATTCAGTCACTCAGTCCTGTCTGACTCTTTGCCACCCCATGGGCGGTGGCATGCCAGGCTTCCTTGTCCTTTACTCTCTCCTGGAATTTGCTCAACTCATGTCTAATGAGTTGATGATGCCATCCAAACATTTTATCTTCTGCTGCCCAGTTCACCTTTTGCCCTCAATATTATCCAGCATCAGGGTCTTTTCCAGTGAGTCAGCTCTTCATATCAAGTAGCCAAATTATTGGAGCTTCAGGTTCAGCATTAGTCCAGCCAATGAGTATTCATGATTGATTCCCTTAAGATTGACTGATTTGATCTCCTTGCTCTCCAAGAGGTTCTCAAGAGAGCACCACAGTTTGAAAGCATCAATTCTTCTGTGCTCAGCCTCCATTTTTTTTTAAATTAACTTATTTATTTTAATTGGAGGCTAATTACTTTAAAATATTGTAGTGGTTTTTGCCATACATTGACATGAATCAGCCATGGGTGTACATGTGTTCCCCATTCTGACCATCCACCCCCACCTCCCTCCCTACCCCATCTCTCAGGGTCATCCCAGTGCACCAGCCCTGAGCACCCTGTCTCATGCATAAAACCTGGATTGATGATCTATTTCACATAAGATAAGATACATGTTTTAATGCTATTCTCTCAAATCATCCCATCCTTGCCTTCTCCCACAGAGTTCAAAAGTCTTTTCTTTATATCTGTGTCTCTTTTGCTGTCTCACTTATAGGGCTATCATTACCATCTTTCTAAATTCCATATATATGCATTAATAGACTGTATTGGTGATTTTCTTTCTGACTTCACTCTGTATAATAGGCTCCAGTTTCATCCACCTCATTAGAAATGATTCAAATGCATTCTTTTTAATGGCTGAATAATATCCCATCATGTATATGTACCACAACTTTCTTATACATTCGTCTGCCAATGAACATCTAGGTTACTTCCATGTCCTGGCTATTGTAAACAGTGATGTGATGAGCATTGGGGTACACGTGTCTCTTTCAGTTCTGGTTTCCTCAGTGTGTATGCCCAGCAGTGGGATTTCTGGGTCATATGGAAGTTCTATTTCCAGTTTTTTAAGGAATCTCCACCCTGTTCTCCATAGTGGCTGTACTAGTTTGCAGTCCCACCAACAGTGTAAGATGGTTCCCTTGTGCTCAGCCTTCTTTATGGCCACCTGATGCAAAGAACTGACTCATTTAAAAAGACCCTGATGCTGGGAAAGATTGAAGGTGGGAGGAGAAGGGGACGACAGAGGATGAGGTGGTTGGATGGCATCACTGACTCCATGGACATGAGTTTGAATAAGCTCCAGTAGTTGGTGATGGACAGGGAGGCCTGGCATGCTGCAGTCCATGGGGTCACAAAGAGTTGGACATGACTGACTGACTGAGCTGAACTGAACTGACATGTCTGGAAATTCTCAATTCGATACTGTTGAAATTTTGCTTGAAGGATTTTGATCATTACCTTGAAAGCATGTGAAATCAGTGCAATTATGCAGTAGTTTCAACATTGTTTGGCATTGCCCTTCTTTGGGATTGGAATGAAAACTGACCTTTTCCAACCCTGTGGCCCCTGCTGAGTTTTCCAAATTTGTTGGCATAGTGAGTGAAGCACTTTCACAGCATTAGCTTTTAGGATTTGAAATTGCTCAACTGGAATTCTATCACCTCCACTAGCTTTGTTTGTAGTAATGGTTCCTAAGGCCCACTTGACTTCGTGCTACAAGATGTCTGGCTCTAGGTGAGTGACCACACCGTCGTGGTTTTTCATAAGACCTTTCCTTCTATAGTTCTTCTGTGTATTCTTGCCACCTCTTCTTAATATCTTCTGCTTCTTTTAGCTCCATACCTTTTCTGCCCTTTATTCTGCTCATTTTTGCATGAAATTTTCCCATGGTACCTCTAATTTTCTTAATAGGGAAATAAAGAATCTCTTATTTCTTAAAGCAATCTCTAGTTTTTCCCATACTATTGCTTTCCTCCTTTTCTTAGTATTGTTTACTTATGAAAGCTTTTTTATCTCTCCTTGCTGTTCTTTGGAACTCTGCATTCAGATGGGTATATCTTTCTTTTCTCCTTGCCTTTTGTTTATTTTCATTTCTCAGCTTTTTGTAAGGCTTCCTCAGACAACTATTTTGTCTTTTTGCATTTCTTTTTCTTGAGGATGGTTTTGATCACTGCCTCCTGTACAATGTTATGAACCTCTGTCCATAGTTCTTCATGCACCCTGTCTATCAGATCTAAGCCCTTGAATCTATTTGTCACTTTCACTGAATAATCATAAGGGATTTGATTGAATGGTTTATGGAAGACCTACAAGGTCTTCTAGAATTCACACACACACACACACACACACATACACACACACACAAAGTCCTTTTCATCATAGGAGACTGGAATGCAAAAGAAGGAAGTCAACAGCTACCTGGAGTAACAGGCACATTTGACCAAGGAGTACAAAATGAAGCAGAGCAAAGGCTAACAAAGTATTGCCAAGAGAATGCACTGGTTATAGCCAACATCTTCTTTCAACAACACAAAAGATGACTCTGTGCATTGACATCACCAGATGGTCAATGCTGAAGTCAGACTGTTTTCATTCTTTGCAGTTGAAGAAGGAGAAGCTCTATACAGTAAGTAAAAAAAAGACCAGGAGCTAACTGTGGCTCAAATCATGAAGTTCTTATTGCATAATTCATACTTAAATTTAAGAAAGTAGGGAAAACCACTAGGCCATTCAGGTATGAGCTAAATCAATTCCCTCCAAATTTAGGGGAGGTTAAATGAACCAGAGAAAGTAAGGATCTGATGAGTAACTCTTTGACTCCTCTCTGGTGCAGTTTTATCATTAGAGCTTTAAAAATTATTTAAGCCATTGTCAATAAAAAGAACATATAGTATTCCTAGGCAATCTGAATGTTAGTAAAATATAAATTTTAAACAAATACCTTTAACATTTCAAAACTAAGGAGAAATATTCTTTTATATATTGATAATTATTTTCTCTGCTCATATAACAGAAAATTATTACTAGTGTTATGAGCACAAATTATGTATTTTTAAATAGTTGTTTCAACATGAAAATAAATTATACAGTTTGATACCAGGATTGATAGCCTTCCATCTGTATAAGACATCACATTTCATATTTTCATGTATGTATACCTTCAAAGCCAGCATTCCAGGCATAATATCCCAGGACAGCAGATTAATCTGTCACTCCCTGTGTCCATCCTTTCACTCCAAAGATAACACTGGTCTCACAAACCATTGAGGCAAATATCTAATCATAAACATAAATTAGTATAGCTATGGCCTAGGTTAATAATTATTGCATCTACATATAAAGTAGGACTCCTGTTTTTATGTAGGAGGATGTCCATCTATTGTATATATTTCTATTTGAACATAATTAGCTATCAAAGAAATAGCAAAATTATACATGCACAATAATAGAAAAGTGATGGCAAAACAGCCAGTTAGTCTTTTCATACTGTACTCATTTGACTGGCTCCAACAATAATATCTTAAGGAGAATAAATATTAATATTTATTAAAAAGTGCAAAAGTGTCTACCTAACATTTTAACCTTAAGCAATTCAAGTAATTACATTTTTGTAAAAAATTAGGATGTCATATATATATATATAAAAATATGAATTAATATATGAATATACCATATAAGCCTTAGTATAACTAAGCATCAATAATTAAAATTAAAATAAGTCTCTCCTTTATCTTCAATGCTCAGAAATTCTTTTTTTTTTTTTTGTTTAGAAATTCTTGGATTATATCAAAACCAAAAGGTTGCAATGAGAAATCAGGAGAAATGAAAGAATTCATAACTCTATTCTTGCTTTATATGTTAATGTTTATGGTACTTTTAAAAGAATTATTTAATTAAGTGAATAATGTATTTAGACTACATGTAAAGACAGCAAATCTTGTTATTTTATTTTTTAACAAAGATCTAAAGATGATAAAAAGTTGAGTCATAAGATGGCAGTTCCCAGCTCACCTGAGAAGATGAGCTTCCCAGGTGATGCAAGTGGTAAAGAACCCACCTGTCAGTGCAGATTATATATAAGAGACGCAGGCTTGATCCCTGGGTGAGGAGGATACCCTGGAAGAGGGCACGGCAACCCACTTCAGTATTCTTGCCTGGAGAATCCCATGGACTGGGTGGGCTACAGTCCATGGGATCGCACAGTGTTGGACACTACTGAAGTGACTTAGCATGCACACATGCATGATGACAATGAATTCCCATGGACAGAAGAACCAGGTGGGCTACATACAGTCCATGAGGTCACAAAGAGTCAGGCATGACTAAGCACATTGCACACTGTTATTTTACATGACTTTTTCCGTTATGACTATAGTAGAGTTTGGTAGACTCTAAGCAAAAGTTGTATATTTATTATAAGCAATATATCAAAAATTGTGAGCACTGTTAATAGTGTTTGATAAAGTGTGATATAATTTTCAACTAATACATGAATAATGCTTACTTAATATTTCTTTCCCATCAAAAATTTTCTATTAAAAGTATGCCTAAAATATACATAAATCAAGAATCCTCAGCTTATGATGATGGAAATGGCTATTCACATGCAGATAGAGAAATAAAAAGTCAAAATTTATCTACATATCTTTCCATCAGTCCCTACAAACAGCCATCCATCCATTTCTTTAAAAATCTGTCTATCTATCTTTCTGACTACCTATTTACAGTAGATCTCATGAAGTTTTTGCTTGGAGAAATTTGTTTTTTTTTTTTAACTTATTGTCTAATGACTCAATAAATGTTTGTTGAGTGCTTAATCAGTGCCAGGAATTGAGCCAAGTGGAAGAATATAGGCATAGACAAGATAATCTTGACCAGCGCATAGAATCTATTTTAGTGGGAAAATTGTTGTATAACAATTTTTTATTATGTTGATACAATTGAAACAAAGGAAAACTCCATTGCACTTCCAGGCCAGGTCCGTATCTTGAAAATATCCCTCTGGCTTCTTTAAGGGGAAAAGATTGGAGGAAACAAAGTGGATACTACAAAGGCAAGTTTAGGAAGTTCCTTTGATCTTGGCACCCCTTTCTTATTAAGTTTCGTTACTGATATGCAGGTTTAAAGACAAAGATGGTCCTGATCTCTTATTAGCCAGCAACAGTACTGATGTCTTTGAGCATATTTTCTGATCCTTTGCCTGATTTCCAGATTTGTTTGTGATCTTAATGTTCTAATTATTAATTTCCTTATCTCTTTACTCTAAAACATTTTAAGATCTATCTAGTACAGTGAAAAGTACACACAAAGCAATATTTATTGAATAAGTAAACAGATGGATAAATGTGCTCTTTCTAATGAATTGTACATTCTAAGTCTAAATTCTGCTAGAACTTAGTGCATTTTTGGACACTGATTTTGCTCACTAAGACATTCTCACTAGAGTGAGGCTTGTCTGCAACATTAGATTTTACTCTTCCATTAACTATTCTAGATTTCCTGTTCTTACTCAGTCCCTGCTGTCTTTTCAGTTCTGCTTTGAGATACCAAGGTTCCTTGCATTTAAGAAAGCCCAATTCTACAATTTTTGATAGATGTTATATAAGTGTACTTTACTAGTTTATAATGTATTTACATTTTTATAAGTAGAGAAGGAAATGTCAACACACTCTAGTACTTTTCCAGGAAAATCCCATGGACAGAGAAACCTGGTGGGCTACAGTCCATGGGGTCACAAAGAGTTGGATACAAGTGAGCATGCACACATACACACTTCTATAAGAAATCATTGTAAAACAGTTTTGATCTGTGTACCTATTCATTTATCTATAAAACAGCATTTACACTACATGCTATTCCTAATGATTTGTTTGCCTATGGTTATACACTAAGAAACATTCCTTACATTATATGTGCAAAATAATTCTACCAGGGCAGCATTATGTGTCCTGATTTATTGATGATTTACATGTGAAATCATCAATATAGAATATATGTCATAAAAAGTGCAAAAATGTTATCAACCTGTCACATGGTATGAGCTTGGATAAGAATAATGATGGTGCTGTGTGCTTCTGCATTACCTAAGCTATTCATCCTTATTGTACTCCTATAACTTAAAATAACTATGCTTATTTAAATATAATTTTGCATTATAAATCTATTTCTAGACTGTGTTATTTATGCCTCTGTTCACAAACATCATTTTAATACATTACAGAGTAAACTTAGGAAAGAATATGTGTATGAAATATCATTTAATTAGTGGCATTTATATATATTTGCTGTGAAATTCAAAGGCTTGTCATATTCCTCTTCTTTGTCATTTTTTCTCAAGAATTTAGCAGAGGAAAATGTGAATAACCTGCCATTCTGTTAGCAGTATTTTAAAATAAATGATTATATGTTTGTGTGTATAAAAGTATACATCTATTGATTTGTATTCTGGCCACCATCCTCACTGTAGTACCTCTAGTTCCTAATTTCACTGGATAAGATAATGGAATGAAACTATGATGAGCTTAATGCCACTCATATATATATCTGTAAATCTACAGCCCATTTCATAGAATAACAATATTGTTAGACATGTTTCTATATTTTATCGAAGAAGTACCTCAAGTTTGAACAGAGCCAGTTCATTAGAAACTCTTTCCAATGACTTTTTTCTCAGTAAAAATGCTCATTAATTTTTAGAAAAAAAAATCACAAATGAGAGAGAATGTCAGGGAATGTTTGACGGGAGGATCCCTACATGCTGTCTCTCATGAGTCCTCTGTCCCTCTTCAAGCGAAACAGCACGCTGCTCCCAGGGACTGAGGTCATTGTGTGAGGCAGGCTTGGGTCTCCTTTAGTAAACATTCTCTTTAGGACAAAACTGCTTAGCCTCACTCCCCTTTCTTGAGATATGGATTGTGTCCTGACCTTGCGACTAACATTACCCCTTGTTCCCTTGGTAACGGTTGCTGTACGTTTGGTTTTCTGATCTCTATCATTCCCAAAAGAAGTTTCTTGTACCACAGCCTATATATACTCATAGAGAAATCATTAAAGCACCTTTGCTCCATCAGAGCTTAGGTCCCTGGGTCTTTTTTTTTGTCTCTCTCTCTCTCTTTCTCTCTTTTACTTTCTTATTGTCGGCTCCGTACCACCAGCTTCCAGTCCATTAAAGGACCCCACAAGGACCCCATTCTATAGAATAACAATATTGTTAGACATGTTTCTGTATTTTATCCAAGAAGTACCTCAAATTTGAACAGAGCCAATTCATTAGAAACTCTTTCCAATGACTTTTTTCTCAGTAAAAATGCTCATTAATTTTTAGAAAAGAAAATCATAAATGAGAGAGAGCCCCTTTCTCCCACTGTCTATTCTACTAACAAACACAAATATAAAGGATTTGGTCTCATAATATTAAGAGGAAAATTGCTATGATCATCAGTGTGATATGCCAGACATCTCTTGTTCTTCTCCCAGGTACAAAGTCAGATAATGTCTTCCCACACTCTGAAAACTTCAGTGGCCATGAGATTGAGTTGTCAACAAGGTAAGAATAAAGGAGAATTATATTTTAATACTTGAATATTGAGCCTTTATGAATGGATGAACAATGTAGTACTACTCTCTGGCTTTTCCCTTCTGACATTGAAACCAACAGGTGCTCATATTTTATCTTATATCTCATTCTGAGTACCAGAGAAATAAAATCATGGCTCTCATGGATATGCAGCATGAACAAGAAAAAAAGCTTACAGTGTGAAGTCACTGAGGAAGTTGTTCATTACAGTAGAATTACTTATCCTACTCCAGCTGAAAAAAAAATAATTTGAATATTCTCTAATCTCACTTCTTCATATATCAACATGTTTCCTTATATAATCAGTTCAGTCGCTCAGTCGTGTCTGACTCTTTGAGACCCCATAGACTGCATGCCAGGGTTCCCTTTCCATCATGAACTCCTAGAGTTTACTCAAACTCATGTCCATTGAGTCGCTGATGCCATCCAACCTTCTCATCCTCTGTCTTCCCCTTTTCCTCCAGCCTTTTTCCTTCCCCTTTTTCCTCCCTCTTTCCCAGCATCAGGACATTTTCAAATGAGTCAGTTCTTCACATCATGTGGACAAAGTATTGGAGCTTCAGCTTCAGCATTATTTCTTTCAATGAATATTCAGGACTGACTTCCTTTAGGATGGACTGGTTAGATCTCCTTGCAGTCCAAGGGAGTCTCAAGTCTTCTCCGACACCACAGTTCAAAACCATCAATTCTTCAGTGCTCAGTTTTCTTTATAGCTCAACTTTCACATCCATACATGACTACTGGAGAAAACCAAAGCTTTGATTATTTGGACTTTTGTTGGCAAAAGTCTGGTTTTTAATAAGCTGTCTAGGTTGGTCATAACTTTTCTTCCAAAGAGCAAGCATCTTTTAATTTCATGGCTGTAGTCACCATCTACAGTGATTCTGGAGCCCAAGAAGATAAAGTCTGTCACTGTTTCCATTGTTTCCCCATCTATTTGCCATGAAGTGATGGGATTAGATGCCATGAACTCAGTTTTCTGAATGTTGAACTTTAAGCCAACTTTTTCACTCTACCCTTTCACTATCGTCAAGAGGCTCTTTAGCGAGGGAGCCAAGATGGCGGAGGAATAGGACGGGGAGACCACTTTCTCCCCTACAAATTCATCAAAAGAACATTTGAACGCTGAGCAAATTTCACAAAACAACTTCTGATTGCTAGCAGAGGACATCAGGCGCCCAGAAAAGCAGCCCATTGTCTTTGAAGGGAGGTAGGACAAAATATAAAATATAAAAAGGGAGACAAAAGAGCTATGGACGGAGACCCGTCCCGGGAAGGGAGTCTTAATAGAGGAAGTTTCCAATCACCAGGAAACCCTCACAGTGGCGGGACTGGGTGAAGTTTTCGGCAATCTAACTGGGAGGAAAAATTAAATAAGGCCCACAGATTACGTGCCTAAAAGCAACTCCCAGCAGAAAAGTACCCCAGACGCCCGCACCCGCCAGCAACAAGCGGGGGCAGAACGGAGAGGAGCGGGCGGCATTGCTTAGGGTAAGGACTGGCCCGAAGACCCTGAGAGAAATCGGAGGGAGCTTTTTAAAACTGTGGGATAGCAAGGGTCAAAATTAACCAGCCAGAACACACTGCCAGCGGTTCGCAAAACAAAGGGACTGAGAAACTCCAGAGAAGAGCCGGCCCATCCCCGCTGGAGGTAGGAGGCAGGGGGGAGGGGAAAAGGGCAAACTCAGCCCCTGAGAAGCCACCCCCTCCACACTGCAAACAGGCCCCCGGTTCCTATCTAAAGACTTCCTGAGACCCGACTGGCGGCGCGCCCTGGCGGCGTACCCGGGGAGATTGCGCCCAAGCCTCTGGCTGCCTGGGCCACTCGACGCAGAGGGAAAAGGCGCGCCGCATCCAGGGAGATTGCGCCCAAGCCCCTGGCTGCCTGAACCGCTCAGGCCGGGGAAGGCCCAAAACGCAGGCGCAACTGAATCTGCGCTTTTGTGGAGTACCCGAAAACTGGAACCGCACTCAACGCAGGGCCCGCTCCATATAGAGCAGCCGGGAGCCTGAGCAGTATAGACAGGGAAAGCACTGACACCCGTGAGTGGGGCAAACCCAGTGTGGCCGGAACACGGTGAGTGCTATCCACACAGAGTGGTATCTGTCTGCAGTGCCCTGCCCTCCCCGTAGCAGGACTGAACTGAACTGGCGAACCTAAATAAGAGATCACCTCCGCCCGCCTATGTCAGGGCGGAAATTAGACACCGAAGAGACAGCAAACAGAAGCCAAATAAACAAAGGGAACCGCTTCAGAAAGGACTACTGTAACAGATTAAAATCCCTGAAGGTAACACCGACCACACCGGAAGGGGCCTATAGATATCGAGAAGTGTAAGCTGGAAAGAGGAGCTATCTGAAATTGAACTGAACCTACACTGACCGCAACAACTCCAGAGAAATTCCAAGATATATATGTATTTTTTTTTAATTAAAAAAAATTTTTTTTTCTTTCCTTTTTTTTTTATTTTTTATTTTTTCTCTTTTATTTTCTTTTAAAATTCCCTATTACTCCCCCATTACTCCTCAACTTTCATTTTCATATATTTTTACGATTTTTTAATTAGGGGAAAACATTTTTTTTTCTTTTTTTTCTTTTTCTTGTTTTTCTCTCCTATTTCCTTTTAAAGTCCTCTAATACTCCTCTATTATTCCTTAATTTTCATTTTCATTTCACTATAACCCTGCCAAAAAAAAGAGAGAGAGAAACCCTATTTTTAAACCAAACTTCATATACATTTCTAAATTTTTTGTGTGTTTTTGTTTTTTGTTTTTAAATATTGTATTTCAAAGAGTCTAACCTCTACACTAGATTTTTAATCTTTGTTTTTCAGTATGTGATATAAATTTTGTACATTTAAGAATCCAATATTCAGTTCCCATTTCTATTCAGGAGTGTGGTGATTACTCTCCCACTTTTGACTCTCTGTTTTCTACCTCAGAACACCTCTATTTCCTCCTTTCCACTTCTCTTCCCAATCCAACTCTGTGAATCTTTGTGGGTGTCTGGGCTACAGAGAATACTTTGGGAACAGATAACTGCGTAGATCTGTCTCTCTCCTCTTGAGTCCCCTTTTTCTCCTCCTGCTCACCTCTATCTCCTTCCTCCCTCTCCTATTCTTCATGTAACTCTGTGAACCTCTCTGGTTGTCTCTCACGGTGGAGAATCTTTTCACCATTAACCTAGAAGTTTTATTATCAGTGCTGTATAATTGGAGAAGTCTTGAGACTATTGGAAGAATAAAACTGAAATCCAGAGGCAGGAGACTTAAGCCCAAATCCTGAGAAAACCAGAAAACTCCTGACTACACGGAACATTAAGGAATAAGAGACCATCCAAAAGCCTCCATACCTACACCAAAACCAACCACCACCCAAGAGCCAATAAGATCTAGTACAAGACACACCACGCAAATTCTTTAGCAACGCAGGAACATAGACCTGAGTGTCAACATATAGGCTGTCCAAAGTCACACCTAACACATAGACCCATCGCAAAACTCATTACTGGACACTCCATTGCACTCCAGAGAGAAGAAATCCAATTCCATGCACCAGAACACTGACACAAGCTTCCCTAACCAGGATATCTTGACACACCAATCGTCCAACCCCACCCAGTGGGTGAAACCTCCACAATAAAAAGGAACCACAGACCACAAGAATACAGAAAGCCCACTCCAGACACAGCAATCTAAACAAGATGAAAAGGCAGAGAAATACCCAACAGGTAAAGGAACATGAAAAAAGCCAACCAAGTCAAACAAAAGACAAGGAAATAGGGAATCTACCTGAAAAAGAATTTAGAATAATGATAATAAAAATGATCCAAAATCTTGAAAACAAAATGGAGTTACAAATAAATAGCCTGGAGACAAAGATTGAGAAGATGCAAGAAATGTTTAACAAGGACCTAGAATAAATTTTTAAAAGTCAATTAAAAATTAATAATGAAATAAATGAAATAAAAAACACTCTAGAGGGAACCATGAGTAGAATAACAGAGACAGAAGATAGGATAAGTGAGTTAGAAGATAAAATGGTGGAAATAAATGAAGCAGAGAGGAAAAAAGAAAAAAGAATCAAAAGAAATGAGGACAACCTCAGGGACCTCTGGGACAATGTGAAACACCCCAACATTCGAATCATAGGAGTCCCAGAAGAAGACAAAAAGAAAGGCCATGAGAAATTACTCGAGGAGATAATAGCTGAAAACTTCCCTAAAATGGGGAGGGAAATAGCCACCCAAGTCCAAGAAACCCAGAGAGTCCCAAACAGGATAAACCCAAGGCGAAACACCCCAAGACACATATTAATCAAATTAACAAAGATCAAACACAAAGAAGAAATATTAAAAGCAGCAAGGGAGAAACAGAAAATAGCACACAAAGGGATTCCCATAAGGATAACAGCTGATCTATCAATAGAAACACTCCAGGCCAGAAGGGAATGGCAGGACATACTTAAAGTAATGAAAGAGAATAACCTACTACCTAGATTACTCTACCCAGCAAGGATCTCATTCAGATATGAAGGAGAACTCAAAAGCTTTACAGAAAAGCAAAAGCTGAGAGAATTCAGCACTACCAAATCAGCTCTTCAACAAATACTAAAGGATCTTCTCTAGACAGGAAACAAAGAAAGGTGGTATAAACGTGAACCCCAAACAACAAAATAAATGGCAATGGGACCATACCTATCAATAATTACCTTAAATGTAAATGGGTTGAATGCCCCAACCAAAAGACAAAGGCTGGCTGAATGGATACCAAAGCAAGACCCCTATATATGCTGTCTACAAGAGACCCACCTCAAAACAAGGGACACATACAGACTAAAAGCGAAGGGCTAGAAAAAAATATTCCATGCAAACGGAGACCAAAAGAAAGCAGGAGTCGCAATACTCATATCAGATAAAATAGACTTTCAAATAAAGGCTGTGAAAAGAGACAAAGATGGACACTACATAATGATCAAAGGATCAATCCAAGAAGAAGATATAACAATTATAAATATATATGCACCCAACATAGGAGCACCGCAATATGTAAGGCAAATGCTAACGAGTATGAAAGAGGAAATTAATAGTAACACAATAATAGTAGGAGACTTTCATACCCGACTCACAACTATGGATAGATCAACTAAACAGAAAATGAACAAGGAAACACAAACTTTAAAGGACACAATGGACCAGCTAGGCCTAATTGACATCTATAGGACGTTTCACCCCAAAACAATCAACTTCACCTTTTTCTCAAGTGCACACGGAACCTTCTCCAGAATAGATCACATCCTGGGCCATAAATCTAGTCTTGGGAAATTCAAAAAATTGAAATCATTCCAGTCATCTTTTCTGACCACAGTGCAGTAAGATTAGATCTCAATTACAGGAAAAAAATTATTAAAAATTCAAACATATGGAGGCTAAACAACACACTTCTGAATAACGAATAAATCATAGAAGAAATCAAAAAAGAAATCAAAATATGCATAGAAATGAATGAAAATAAGAACACAACAACCCAAAACCTATGGGACACTGTAAAAGCAGTGCTAAGGGGAAGATTCATAGCATTACAGGCCTACCTCAAGAAACAAGAAAAAAGTCAAATAAATAACCTAACTCTACACCTAAAGCAACTAGAGAAGGAAGAAATGAAGAACCCCAGGGTTAGTAGAAGGAAAGAAATCTTAAAAATTAGGGCAGAAATAAATGCAAAGGAAACTAAAGAGACCATAGCAAAAATCAACAAAGCTAAAAGCTGGTTTTTTGAAAAAAATAAACAAAATTGACAAACCATTAGCAAGACTCATTAAGAAACAAAGGGAGAGGAACCAAATTAACAAAATTAGAAACGAAAATGGAGAGATCACAACAGACAACACTGAAATACAAAGGATCATAAGAGACTACCAGCAGCTCTATGCCAATAAAATGGACAAGTTCTTAGAGAAGTATAACTTTCCAAAACTGAACCAGGAAGAAATAGAAGATTTTAACAAACCCATCACAAGCAAGGAAATCGAAACTGTAATCAGAAATCTTCCAGCAAACAAAAGCCCAGGACCAGATGGCTTCACAACTGAATTCTACCAAAAATTTAGAGAAGAGCTAACACCTATCTTACTCAATCTATTCCAGAAAACTGCAGAAGAAGGTAAACTTCCAAACTCATTCTATGAGGCCACCATTACCCTAATTCCAAAACCAGACAAAGATGCCACAAAAAAAGAAAATTACAGGCCAATATCACTGATGAACATAGATGCAAAAATCCTTAACAAAATTCTAGCAAACAGAATCCAACAACATATTAAAAATATCATACACCATGACCAAGTGGGCTTTGTCCCAGGAATGCAAGGATTCTTTAATATCTGCAAATCAATCAATGTAATACACCACATTAACAAATCAAAAGATAAAAACCATATGATTATCTCAATAGATGCAGAAAAAGCCTTTGACAAAATTCAACATCCATTTATGATTAAAACTCTCCAGAAAGCAGGAATAGAAGGAACATATCTCAACATAATAAAAGCTATATATGACAAACCCACAGCAAGCATCACCCTCAATAGGTGAAAAATTGAAAGCATTTCCCATGAAATCAGGAACAAGACAAGGGTGCCCACTCTCACCACTACTATTCAACATAGTTTCGGAAGTGTTGGCCACAGCAATCGGGGCAGAAAAAGAAGTAAAAGGAATCCAGATAGGAAAAGAAGAAGTGAAACTCTCTCTGTTTGCAGATGACATAATCCTCTACATAGAAAACCCTAAAGACTCTACCAGAAAATTACTAGAGCTAGTCAACGAATACAGTAAAGTTGCAGGATATAAAATTAACACACAGAAATCTCTTGCATTCCTATACACTAACAATGAGAAAACAGAAAGAGAAACTAAGGAAATGATACCATTCACCACTGCAACAGAAAGAATAAAATACTTAGGAGTATATCTACCTAAAGAAACAAAAGACCTATACATAGAAAACTATAAAACACTGATGAAAGAAATCAAAGAGGATACAAACAGATGGAGAAATATACCATGTTCATGGATTGGAAGAATCAATATTGTTGAAATGGCTATACTATCCAAAGCAATTTATAGATTCAGTGCAATTCCTATCAAACTACCAATGGTATTTTTCACAGAACTAGAACAAATAATTTCACAATTTGTATGGAAATACAAAAAACCTCGAATAGCCAAAGTAACCTTGATAAAGAAGAATGGAACTGGAGGAATCAACCTGCCTGACTTCAGACTATACTACAAAGCCACAGTCATCAAGACAGTATGGTACTGGCACAAAGACAGAAATATAGATCAATGGAACAGAATAGAAAGCCCAGAGATAGATCCACTAACCTATGGACACCTTATCTTCGACAAAGGAGGCAAGGATATACAATGGAAAAAAGACAACCTCTCTAACAAGTGGTGCTGGGAAAACTGGTCAACCACCTGTAAAAGAATGAAACTAGAACACTTTCTAACACCATACACAAAAATAAACTCAAAATGGATTAAAGATCTAAATGTAAGACCAGAAACTATCAAACTCCTAGAGGAGAACATAGGCAAACTCTCCGACATAAATCACAGCAGGATCCTCTATGACCCACCTCCCAGAATTTTAGAAACAAAATCAAAAATAAACAAATGGCACCTAATGAAACTTAAAAGCTTTTGCACAACAAAGAAAACTATAAGCAAGGTGAAAAGACAGCCCTCAGATTGGGAGAAAATAATAGCAAACAAAACAACAGACAGAGGATTAATCTCAAAAATATACAAGCAACTCCTCCAGCTCAACTCCAGAAAAATAAATGACCCAATCAAAAAATGGGCCAAAGAACTAAACAGACATTTCTCCAACGAAGACATATGGATGGCAAAAAAAACTCATGAAAAGATGCTAACATCACTCATTATAAGAGAAATGCAAATCAAAACCACAATGAGGTACCATTACACACCAGTCAGGATGGCTGCTATCCAAAAAGTCTACAAGCAATAAATGCTGGAGAGGGTGTGGAGAAAAGGGAACCCTCTTACACTGTCAGTGGGAATGCAAACTAGTACAGCCGCTATGGAAAACAATGTGGAGATTTCTTAAAAAGCTGGAAATAGAACTGCCATATGACCCAGCAGTCCCACTTCTGGGCATACACACTGAGGAAACGAGATCTGAAAGAGACAAGTGCACCCCAATGTTCATCGCAGCACTCTTTATAATAGCCAGGACATGGAAGCAACCTAGATGCCCATCAGCAGACGAATGGATGAGGAAGCTGTGGTAGATATACACCATGGAATATTACTCAGCCATTAAAAAGAATTCATTTGAATCAGTTCTAATGAGATGGATGAATCTGGAGCCCATTATACAGAGCAAAGTAAGCCAGAAAGATAAAGACCATTACAGTATACTAACACATATATATGGAATTTAGAAAGATGGTAATGATAACCCTATATGCAAAACAGAAAAAGAGACTCAGATGTATAGAACATACTTGTGGACTCTGTGGGAGAAGGCGAGGGTGGGATGTTTCAAGAGAACAGCATCGAAACATGTATATTATCTAGGGTGAAAGAGATCACCAGCCCAGGTTGGATGCATGAGACAAGTGCTCGGACCTGGTGCACTGGGAAGACCCAGAGGGATCGGGTGGAGAGGGAGGTGGGGGGGTGCCCAGGATGGGGAATACATGTAAATCCATGGCTAATTCATTTCAATGTATGACAAGAAAAAAAAAAAAAAATGAAGAAGAAGTATCAAGGCAAAAAAAAAAAAAAAAAGCGGCTCTTTAGCTCTTCTTCACTTTCTGCCATAAGGATGCTGGCATCTGCATATCTGAGGTTATTGATATTTCTCCCGGTAGTCTTGATTCCAACTTGTGTTTCATCTAGGCCAGTGTTTCTCATGATATACTCTGCATATATGTTAAATAAGCAGGTTGACAATATACAGCCTTGATGTACTCCTTTCCCAATTTAGAACCAGCCTGTTGTTCCATGTCCAGTTGAAAATATAAATATCACTATAAGTCTCTGTAATTCTTACTGTGCATGACATAATATTGCTAAGTGATGTGCAGCTATGAAAGAGAACTTTGTTATAACCATGCCAGAAGTGTGTCCATTGTTGGACGAAGACTGAGGCCAGGGTGACTTTTCCCTCCAAACTCTGTGCACCTGCCATTTTTAGGAGGAGTTAAAAGAGGATCTATAAGATCATAGAGAATACAGTTCTAATAAATCTGTCTTACATTGCAAAAGGTATGGCATTAAACAAAGCTCATAATTCATCTTTGGAAATTTGAAGAGAGTAGTAGAACCAGTAACACAGGATAAATAAAACAAATGAATGAAATATTCAATTTTTAAAAGAAAATTAACAATCATTCATACATTTAAAAAATACAGCTTTATTTTAAATGAAATTTTAAAGTATATTCTTGAGAAGTTTAAATAAAGATTACTTTAGGATTATGTGAAGAAAATTGTAAGGTTTCAAGAAATATTAGTTGAAAAGGAAGGAAATAAAGAAAGAAGGAGGGAAGAAGTGAGGATGAGGAAAGAAAAAATAAGACATAATATAGTGTGTGTGTGTGTGTGTGTGTGTGTGTGTGTGTGTGTGATACACAAGCAAGAGAGATAGAGAGAAGGAGAAAGAAAGAAACTAATGAAACAGCTCTAGGAGTTGAATTAACTTTCTTATCTTAGGCAGATTGGGCATATTTTGTTGATATAGTCACTTGCATTAGGTATCAATGTAATTCACATCCTGTCTTTCATTTTAACAATGCATTGGGTTCTCACCTTTCTACATAGTCTAGTAGCCGAGAACAGTGGTTTGAAGCAGGAGCATCATGACCTCCTACAGCATAAAGGAAACCATCGCATGTGGCCACTCCAACACCCCCTCTCCGCTTACACATTGGAGCGCACATATTCCACTTATTTGTGTGAGGATCATAATATTCCATTGAACTCAAACAGGAGCTTCCATCACGACCACCAACTGAATACAACCTAAAAACGCAATTGAGAAAAGAAAACGATTTAGTATTTCAGTCTATACGACAAATGGACGAAAGGAAAATTCCTTGAAAAACAAATTTTCAATCACAACCTGAACCTCCAGTGTGTTAAAAAATGTTACTTTGCATGGAAAGTTTTGTTAAAGGTACTCTATAACTAATTTCCTACACCTGGAGTTTATGATTCTAATATACTATATACTATATACTAGATGAAATTAAAATTACTATAGTTTTCTAACTTCTACTATTTTTAGATATTAGATTAAAACTGTTTTTACATATCTAATTAAATCATCTTAATGTATTATTTTAATAAATACCAAGGAATGTCTATTTTAAAAATAATAAGATATATTTATCTTTAATTTTTCTTGAAAATGAGGATAATCATAATTATTTTTCTTGTTATTCAGCAATTGATTTTTCCAGTATGTATATCATACTTACTTCTTGTGCTCTGTATTCATAGTTTAGAACACTAAATAAATGAAATAACCTATACACATTGTCATACTATCTTAATCAGTGTTTAAACTATAGCTAATGCATTATCTAGATAGACAAAATGTTATAGGAAAAAAGAGTACAACAATATTAGCCTGAGTAAATATTGCTGAAATTTACTTGATGCACTTATTTTGCTATTTCATTACTGAGAGTTATGATCAGAACCCAGGAAAATAAATATTACAGCATAAATTTTACTTAAAATACATTCATAAATACAGAAGTAGAAATACATCATCTATTCCTAATAAAAATAATTTTTGCTTATTTGATCCTAGTCATGAAGATTGTATCACATTAAGATACAGAGTTGTATTTATTTATTTACCCATTCAGCACATAATTTTGAAGGCCTAATATATGTCACATACCATCCAAATTTTGTGAATGAATCCATGAAGAAAACAAGAAGAAAATTCCCTGCACTCAATTCTACTAGAGGATGTACAGCCAGAATACATGCTGTTGACATAGAGCCGGAAGTGGGATCAGGAGTGAAGTTGGTGGGAATGGAGTTAGAACTGTAAATAGCAATTACAGTTGAAATGTGGTCCCAATTTTAAACACCAGAAAAGGTCTCATTGGGAAGATGAAGTTTGTCCACGAATTTCATGAGAATGGTAGGGGTTGAGGGTGAGTGCAAGAACTTCTAGGAGAAAATTTGAAGCCAGCTAAACAGAGGAGGCTGGCAGTCCATGTTGTCGTAAAGAGTAGAACATGACTGAATGACTAACACTTTCACGTTCAAACAGATGAGTACAAAGTTTCCAGGGTAGCAGAGGCCAGAGAAGCAGGAGCAGAGATTATGGGCAGGGTGGCACATGAGCTGATGCGTTCAGGTACAGGGACATCAAGCAGGTGTCAGATTTTGTCTGTTCTCTAAAACAAATGTGGTCATTGACCCTAAGTGAAAGAGGAAGCCATCAGACGATTTTGAGTAGAAAAGTGTTGTGGCTTGATTATGTTTAAATAAGATTAGATGTCATGAAATATTTGCTTTACTAGTTAACATTATGAATAATATTGGTAAATAGACTCAATTCTGTACTTTGCAGTTTCTAATAAAGCAAATGCATAAAAAGACATTACTTAGTCTACAAAATAGTTTTAGGTCAAAAATTCACCCTCTAGTATCCTTCGTAAGTCTAAAATGTGATGTTTAAACTGATTTTAAATCCTGGAGAATTTTAAAAAGATCTTTATGCTTCTCTTAATGCCAGCCATGATGAAATGTTTTTGATTGTCCAAGTGTTCTCTTTATGGACGTAATGTCTCTTTGCTTGATTACTCAAAAGTTGTCTGGCAGCTCTCAGTCTTGTAATATGTTGAAATTAATCAATAGAGCTATTTTATTTTATTTTATTTTCCACTGGTGAATTCTATCAAATATTTATTTAAGGAAGAAAGAAGTAACAATCCTACACAAATTCTTTCAAAACACAGAGGAAGGAACACTTTCCAACTTATTTTATGAGGCCAGGATAACCTTGATATGAAAAGTTGACAAAGATATTCCAAGAAAAGAAAAATATAAATTCTTATCCCTGATGAACTTAGATGTAAAAATCTGATTAGTCTTTCATTTCTAGTAATTTATACACAAAAACACTCAGAGTTGTACAAAGATTAACTACAGAATATCCACTATAGCAATATTTTTGTTGCTGTTCAGTCACTAAGTCATGTCTCACTCTTTTTAACCCCATGGACTGCAGCATGCTAGGCTTCCCTCTCCTTCACCATCTCCCAGAGTTTACTCAAACTCATGTCCATTGATTCAGTGATGCCATCCTACATCTCATCCTCTGTCATCCCCTTCTCCTCTTGCCTTCAATCTTTCCCAGCATCAGACTCAATTCTTTGGTGCTCCGCCTTCTTCCTGGTCCAACTGTGACATTCGTACATGACTACTGGAAAAACAATAGCTTACTAAAAAGACCTTTGCAATCAAAGTGGTCTCAGCTTTTTTAAAAAATCTATTTTTATATTTCAGTTCAGTTCAGTTCAGTTGCTCAGTTGTGTCCAACTCTTTGCAACCCCATGGACTGCAGCATGCCAGGCCTCCCTGTCCATCACCAACTCCTAGAGTTTACTCAAACTCACGTCCATTGAGTCGGTGATACCATCCAACCATCTCATCCTCTGTCGTCCCCTTCTCCTCCTGCCTTCAATCTTTCTCAGCATCAGGGTCTTTTCTAATGAGTCAGTTCTTTGCATCAGGTGGCCAAAGTATTGGAGTTTCAGCTTCAGCATCAGTCATTCCAATGAATATTAGGGACTCATTTCCTTTAGGATGGACTGGTTGGATCTTCTTGCTGTCTAAGGGACTCTCAAGAGTCTTCTCCAACACCACAGTTCAAAGGCATCAATTCTTCAGTGCTCAGCTTTCTTTATGGTCCAACTTTTACATTCATACATGACTACGGAAAATACCATAGCCTTGACTAGACGGAACTTGATGATGCTGTGAAAGTGCTGCACTCCATATGCCCCCAACATAAAAGCCCCCCAAAATAAAAATCTCAATGTTTCCACTGTTTCCCCATCTATTTGTCATGAAGTGATGGGACCAGATGCCATGATTTTAGTTTTCTGCATGGCTGATTCATGTCAATGTATGGCAAAAACCACTACAATATTGTAAAGTAATTAGCCTCCAACTAATAAAAATAAATGGGAAGAAAACAAATTAAAAAATAAATAAATAAAATAAATGAGCACAGCCCTGCTAGATAGGCCTTAAAACACCAAAAAAATAAATAAATAAATAAAAGGGAGGGGGGGCAATTTGAAGGACAAGTATTGGACAATTTAGCTAGCAAAAGCACCCAGAAGAGAAATAAGTATTCACTCAGAAGTTTTTATCATATCAAATGCTTTACAAAATCTGAACTGTATTTCTGTTTTATTTAAATTGAAGATCTAACTCAATAGAAGTATGCTATAATATTGAGGTATTATTATTAAAGCTTGATTAAATATTGCTTTTGCAGAGATCTTATTTATTGGTAAGTGTCTTCATGAAGGGCACCTAGTATAGTCCTTGGTACATAGTTTATATGTAAGAAGAGTTTCCCACTTTTATCTTTTCTATTGTTTTAGTGTAATACTTGACTTCAAACTACTCTATTTATTTATTTATATACATTATAGTAACAAATTATAATATTGATTTATCTGAATCCAGTATTGCTCATATGATTAATAAATTCTATGTAATAATTTGTCATAATTTTGACATTATCAAAAAATGTGAACATATACAAATATATAGCTAACTGTGTATGAAAATGTTGCTGCTTAGTCGTTAATTTGTGTCCAACTCTTGTGACCTCATGGTTTCTTGCCTGCTCGGCTCCTCTGACCTTGGGATTTCCCAGGCAAGAGTACTGGAGTGAGTTGCCATTTCCTTCTCCAGGGGATCTTCCTGAGCGAGGGATCGAGCCTGCCTCTCCTGTATTGGAAGGCAGGTTCTTTACCACTAAGCCACCAGGGAAACTCATATGACAATAATGATGATTAAGCATATTGATCACATTATAGAAATCAAATATAGAGCCTATTAGCATAACCTTGTATTTGGAAATAAAATGTAACTTAAAATTCACAAGTTATAGCATCACTGACTTTTTAG
The DNA here is from genome assembly GCF_023699985.2 of Odocoileus virginianus. Taxonomy (NCBI): domain Eukaryota; kingdom Metazoa; phylum Chordata; class Mammalia; order Artiodactyla; family Cervidae; genus Odocoileus; species Odocoileus virginianus. The sequence goes on along the minus strand of NC_069681.1, from coordinate 62,959,134 downwards.
CATAACCATGTATGCTATAAACCACTATTCATCAATCTTTCTGTCTTTTGTATGAACCCTCTCCTAATAAAACTCAGTAACACAGGGTCTGTACAAAATACATTTATGTAACACTTCAATAAAAATGACATAATATTTGACAACTTCTGTGAAATAAATATTTGATACATAGCAGCTGTTATTTCGGAGAAGGCAATGACACCCCACTCCAGTACTCTTGCCTGGAAAATCCCATGGACGGAGGAACCTGGTGGGCTGCAGTCCATGGGTCGCTAAGAGTCGGACACGACTGAGCGACTTCACTTTCACTTTTCATTTTCATACATTGGAGAAGGAAATGGCAACCCACTCCAGTGTTCTTGCCTGGAGAATCCCAGGGACGGGGGAGCCTGGTGGGCTGCCGTCTATGGGGTCGCACGGAGTCGGACACGACTGACGTGACTTAGCAGCAGCAGCAGCAGCAGTTGTTATTTTGGGCTTCCTGGTGGCTCAGAGGTTAAAGCGTCTGCCTGCAATGCAGGAGACCTCTGTTCGATTCCTGGGTCGGGAAGATCCCCTGGAGAAGGTAATGGCAATCCACTGCAGTATTATTGCCTGGAGAATCCCATGGACGGTGAAGCCTGCTGGGCTACAGTCCACGGTGTTGCTGGGCTTAGTCGGACACGACTAAGCGACTTCACTTTCATTTTCACTTTCTTTCAGCTGTTATTTTATAATTTACTAAAGTCTAACCTAGGTCATCAGTATGTTACTTCACTTGGTAAATGTCCATTTTAATGTTCTTTATAGTATTATGTAGTCCACAGATTAACAATAAAATTACTTTAGTTTTGATAATGCAATATAAATTATTAATACTAGGGCAAAACTGCTGGAAAAGAATAAATATACTGCATTTTTTTCCTTAAAATATCTTTGAAAAATAAATAAGAAAATTGTATAGAAAAGATAATAGTGTCATTTTGGGCTGCTTTATTGGAGTCTTTATTAAAACCAACAGATGTATTTCAATACTTGAAAAATGTTGCAGTTAGAAAAAAAAGTGTAATGCACACATAAAGATTCATGAGCAATTATCCAAGGTTATCTTCTCGGATCTCCTCTGACAATCTATTTAATTGTAATTTAGAATGGTTCCCTATTTTGTTTCACTAAAATGGCAACTTAGATGTTGAGGATATGAAGAACAGAGAAGAATCTGATACTAGAAGTAAAGGCACTGACAGCATACGAAGTGACAGCTGACAGTTTCATGGCAAAAAAGGAAACATGACATTTTTAACTTAGAGTTGAACAGTGAGTAGAAATTTGTAAGGTAAGAAATAGGGAAAAGTGTTACATACAGGGAAAGCATTATGTGTAAAGACAAGGGACATGAAAGGTCATAGCACATGATAAATGAAGAGTGGCAAATATGTCATATTGATGGAACGGATGCTAGTAAACGAGGGGAAAGGAGAGATGGCTGGTAGGATGAAAAGGACTGACTGAAAATGAAGAGTGTTGTATACTGTGCAATGGAGTTGGAATTTCATTCAGAGACAATAAGGACAAAAAATTAGCATTCTCGGGAGACATTAGTGTCATAGATCAGTTTGCTGAATATTGATCAGTAGGTCCCTCCTTGCATGCAAAAATTGGCAGGAGGTCAAAAATAGCCTTAAGTAAACTCTTCTAGAATTTTGCTGAGAATGAATGAATCTTTCATATCATTTTCCCTAAATTATGTGTTTATTCAGCTTACAGAAAACTTTTACATAAAGTTTAGTAAACAGGTCTTCCTATTTTGCGATCTAGTTGCCAGGTTCCCATCTGAGTGCCATATATTTTAAATTCTAGTACAGACATATGTCATTTTATGTATGATTTATACATTTATTGCTTTTGATTGTGCTCCACCTTATCGCATTTTGCAGATATTGCATTTTTTATAAAACAAAGTTCTATGTCAATTCTCCATTGTCAAATAATAAAGTATTTTTTTAAATTAAGGTGTGTAGATTGTTTGTAAAGACATAATGCCATTTCAAACTTAATAAACTATGGTTTAGTGTAAATTTGCTGACAAAGGCCTATGTAGTCAAAGTTATGGTTTTTCCAGTGGTCAGGTTCTGAGGTGAGAGTTGTACCATAAAAAAGACTGAGCGCCGAAGACTTGGTGCTTTTGAACCATAGTTCTGGAGAAGATTCGAGAATCCTTTGGACAGCAAGGAGCTCCAACCAGTCAATCATAAGGGAAATGAACCCTGAATATTCATTGGAAGGACTGATGCTGAAACTGAAGCTCCAATACTTTGGCTACCTGATGCGAAGAGCCGACTCACTGGAAAAGACCCTAATAATAGGAAAGATTGAAGGCAAAAAGAGAAGAAGGCGGCAGAGGATGAAATGGTTGGATAGCATCACTGACTGAATGGTCATGAACTTGGACGAACTCTTGGAGATGGTGTGGGATAGGGAGACCTGGTGTGCTACAGTTCATGGAGTTGCAAAGAGTCAGACACGACTTAGCAACTGAACAACAATAGCATAAATATAACTCTCACATGCACTGGGAAACAACAACAACAACAAATGTGTGACTCCATTTATAGCAATATACACTTTATTGCAGTGGTCTGGAATCAAACCTGCAATGCCTTTGGGGTATGTTTGTCCATACAGTATGGCAGTTGGAGGAAATAAATTCTGCATTATTTAAAGATACGGGCTCAAATGTAAAGAGGGTTTGCAGATATGTTGAGATCCAGGCTGCTTCCAACTTTCAATCTATCATCTGTAAGATGACTTATGCGCTAAGTTGTGTGTGACTCTTGCCATCCCAAGGACTGTAGCCCATCAGGCTCCTCTGTCCATGGAATTCTCAAGAATACCGGAGTGGGTTGCCATTCCCTTCTCTAGGGGATCTTCCTGACCCAGGGATCAAACCCAGGTCACCTGCATTGCAGGCAGTTTCTTTACTGACTGAGCCACTGGAGAAGCTAGGATAGACCCTTTATCAAGAACTGCGAAAAGTCTGAAATTTTACCCTACCTGAAAGTTAACAGATTAGCCTATTTCAGTGTCATAAATGTTGGTAAAAGACACAAGATTATGGGACCAGTGAGAAATGACATAATTTCTCACGCACAACAGGCAGGATGAGCTCCCTGTTAATGTGAATTCTCCCAGTGCCCCCTAGTCCCACCAGCATGATGCAGAGAGATTCAGGTGAATGCTGTTTACTTGGAGGGCTTTTTTCACATCTAGAGTTTTTAATTATCATCTTTAAAGGGATTGTCAGAAAACTGGTTGCTCTGAAGGGCAATACTGATTTATTATTTCAGTCAAGGAACAAATCTGCTCTCTGTCCCTCAAAAAGATATTGTTATCTTCCAAAGCTATTCCATTTAAAAATAACATTGAAAAGATGTTTAAAAAAAGTTGTCTATATATATATATATATATATTTTTTTTTTTTTGCCTTGAAAATGTGTAACAATATTAAAGCTTCGTGGAGAATTTTCTACAATTCCTCTGGTCCTGATGGTGGAGTTGTAACTATCACAACAATAGTTCAAACAGAAAGAGAGGAGAAGTGGAAGAAGGAACATACTCCTTTCCCTTTTCATCTTTTAAGTTGCACAACTCACTTTTTATCTCCTGTTGGCCAGAAATTAGCTACACGACAATACCTGATTGATCAGGTGCTGGGAAAATTTGTCTTTATTTTAGGTGGTCTCCTGTCTAGCTAGCAGTGCTGTGCATACTATCATATAAAAAGGAGTGAATGAGTATTAAGAGGCAATTAGAAGTTTCTGTCGTAGCACTAGATCCTTTCCAGCCCTCTGTGCCATTGTGGATTCTGTCCTAGGTAACTTGTTATTATATAAGGTGAGTTACTGTTCATTTTTCTCTCATTAATCAGTTCAGGTACACCTCCACTAGCAAGTCTTTTTTGATCCCATTTTGTCTTTTCCCCAGAAATCTGTTTTTTATAATCTATATCCTAGGGAAAGTTAATTAATATGTGGCATATTTTATCACTGGCTCCCCTGGTGGCTCAGATGATAAACAATCTGCCTGCATCATGAGAGACCCAGGTTAGATCCCTGGGTAGGGAAGGTACCCTGGAGAAGGGAATGGCAACCCAGTCCAGTATTCTTATATGGAGAATTTCATGGACAGTGGAGCCTGGCAAGCTACAGTTAATCGGGTGGCAAAGTCAGACATGACTGAGAGACTAATGCACACACACATACTATATCATAACTGAATGATACATACATAACTTGAGGGATGGTTATAGAAACTGTGGTATATATAACACCTTAGACATAACTCTAGATCCAGAACTTTGTTTGGTCTTTTGTTTTTCAGTTGATGGAGAACTCTTTCATCTGACCCGAGGCTTGTCATACCTGCTACCAGAATACTCTTGCATGTGCGTTTTGGTAATTTCCATGAGAGGTTCTTGAGGTGTGCCTGACAATACAGTGAGAGGGATTTCAGTAAGCTTACACAATAGGCTGCATGACTGCTTTTATTCCCACTTGAGACAGGCCTAGAATCTGGGACGCTTCGCTGCAATGTGGCAGTGTTGCACCTGGATATAGCTTGAGTAACAAAATGCAGAGAAACTCTGTGGGATTAAAAATAACTGCACACACACACAGTTAGGACAAATTCTGGACAGAAGATACAAAGCAACCTAACTGCCTCTTTTGAAGAGCCTGGAGAAAAGCAGGGTACTGTGCATGCCCCCTGCCCAAAACTTTGCCTCAGGGGTGGGCAAAACACCTAAGTTGCCCCTCTGGCCCATCCCCTGGACTTAGCCCTACCATTACTCTGTATAAGGAGAGAGCTTGCCCCGCACTGGGACCAAGCCAGCAAGGGGATTTATTGTTTATTCTTGTTCCCCACTGCTGCAGCAGGAGACTCAATAAAGCCTCGACTGAATTTTTTGTCTGGCTGCTAATCAATTTCTATTAATTGTGGAAGGCCAAGAACCCTGGTTGGTAACGTTGCCAAATGTTGGTATGTGTGGCAAACTCAGTCTCAGACTTTGTTGTGATTTGGTTTGCTATAATTTCAAACCCATTTGTTCATCACCAAAAAGCAAAGTTGTTTTTAGAAGAAAAGTTATTTTGATATAAGGATGAAGTAAGTTGTGTCTGGATGTCATCATTTCATCTGCTCTGATTGCAAACAGTAGCTCAGCTGCTGAGGAGCCCTAGCTGGGGTTTTTCTCAATAAAAACTGGGGGACAAGCAACTACAGCCGAGGGAACATTTAGACTATAAATACAGAGTCTGTGAGAGTTACCCCAGAGTTTCCTCCTGAACCAAGCCAATCTAGCTCTCCAAAGACCTTGCGCATTAATTTCTGTCACAATAAAGGTGACTATTTTATCAGCAGCAGTGAAAAGTCAGGCAAGAACCCCAGGAATATCAGCCCGCCCTTCAGTACAGACACCACCATGGTTCCCTGCAACGTGCTCTAGCAACTGAGGAACTTTCAGTTTTTCACTGGCCACTGGGCATTAGCTCTTTGTTGGCAAAACTGCTCGCTGGGCATTAGTTGTTGGTTGGCAAAACTACCTCTTCCAGAAACCAAAACTCAGAATATATTTCAACTAAATTTGAATTGCATTTTTATCTTCTCCCCTTGCCTGAAACAATGGTATATTTAATCTAACATGGATTTGCTATTTATGTATTAGCTTATTAAGATATATCACCCTGTATGCTAACCATCTGTGAACTTCCTACAGGGATCTTGTGTTTAAAATATTGGCAAAGACAATCTCAGTTCCTGAGCATAATTCACTGCCCCAAACATAACAGACTTATTGTTATTATAGCAGTTGACTAAGGTAAGGCAGAACACTTACTTTATTTTATTAGAAAGTGCCTATACTTTCTTCACACACACAAAAAAAAAATCTCTGAAGATTATAAACACAGACATTAATTCAGGTTTATGAGCTACATCCTACAGCCTGATAGAGTTTACTAACCCAAAAGACGGTACAGTCACTTCAATTTTAATAACTCAATGTTTTCTTGCCAAATCTCACACTATGCTTATCAAAACTCTAAATTTCTTTCTTCTTCTATTTCTTATTCCCCATATTAATAAATGTAAGTTCTTTGAGGGTGGGTTTGATTTATTTTCTTTGATATGTCATCATAGCAAGTATGTATTTGTAACTTTTAATGAATAAAGCAAAGCACTAATTTCTAATTCTTTAGAAAGAATGATTTACAAATGGAGCTTGTCAAAGAAAAGGCACCTGTTTAAGTTCCACTGAAATAAGATATTGACAAATTGCAGAGAAAAGTATCAATCCTGTGTCTTAGGAACACAAAAGATGGAAAGGTTAATTTTAAATGAGTGGATTTTAAAAGGGTTCATGGAAAAGGTGTAGATTAAATTCGGTTTTGGATGATGGAGCTATTATAAATGATCTCATTTAGGTTTTATTTAGGTAAGGGTACATTTTAACATATTTTTAATGATTTCTTACACTATTGTTTTCAAGAACAATAAACTGAATCCTGTTAGTACCAGTCTTGGCACATGGAACTTAAGGCATAGAGAGATCTAAAGTTGTGACAGGCTATCAATCTAGAGAATTTCCAAATGTATCCAATGACCAGATGAAACTCTGAGGAAAGAAACTAAGTGGACAGTAGATAGTCACAAATTATTAAGGAAAATATGGAAGGGAAGTTGAGGCAGAGAAATGAGTATTTGAAAGGCAAAAGAGTGTGAACAATCAAGCAGCTCATTATGCCTGTGTTATAGGGTGTTTCTAAGGCAGATGTTTAAGAGTGAAGACTGAAGAAGGAAGAAGAGGTCTATTTCATGAAACCACTGTATTCCAGATTGAGGAGTTTGGCAGTGGTTATGGACATGAGTTTGAGTAAATTCCAGGAGTTGGTGATGGACAGGGAGGCCTGGCATGCTGCGATTCATGGGGTCGCAAAGAATCGGACACGACTAAGCGACTGAACTAAACTGAAATGATGCTCAAATAGGGAACCAAGATGAACTGTCTTGAGACAGGCTGGGACTTGAGACCCTTGCTACAGTGCTTGTAAAACAGGCTGGGACCTGGGATCCTTTCTTTACTGCAGTGCTCGCACCTGAATGAACATCTCCTCCAGCAACAAAATACAAAGAAACTCTAAGGGACTAAAAATACCATGCCCATTGGGGCAAACCATTAACAAGAAGATACAAAAAGACCAAAACCTAAAAAAAACAAGATGTTGGGAGCAAAAGCAAGGTACTGCACATGCACTCTGCTACAGCACCACCAAGAGTGGGCAGACCACCTATCTCTCCAACCCAATCCCTGGACCCACCTCTACCCCATAGTAGGAAACATCTTGCCCCAACTCAGGGAGCAAGCAAGGGAATATCTAGTTTTTGATCCCTATTTCTGCAGCAGGGGCCACAGTAAAGCCTTGCTTGAATTTCTTGCTTGGCCTTTTATCAATTTCTATTGATTATGAGGCCAAGCACCATGATTGGTAACATTCTATTGCAATACATCTTAATTCTGAGGCATGGTTTATCAAGTAATCACTTTGAGCCACTGGAATACATCTTAGTCAGTCTACTTCTGTTATGAGATTCTAATAATTTTATAAATGATACTTCAGCCAGAGTGATTTTTTAAAAATTTAAATACAATCACATTACTGCCCTTTTTAAACATTTTATAATATTTATTACCATGGCCAAGTGGCTATATGATATGGAGGCTGCCATCTTCTCCAGTTTGGGGGGACCTCTCTTTCTCATTATATTCCAGTTAAACCTAAATTTTCCTCCTTTTGTCTACATTTCACACTCAGGAACTGGACACAGCTTGTTCCTTCTCATTGCAATACTTCCTCACTTTCTGCCAATCTGATAAGTCAATCACATCCCAGCTTAGAAATTATTTCTTCCAGAGGCAATTCACAAACCTCCTAAACCTATTAACAGCCCTCAGTAAGACCTAGAAAACAAGCTATTTTTTTTAAGGTGTGAATCTAAGATAATATAATTTTAATACAAACTGCTTCTGATAGGGAAAAATGAACCTGACTCTGTATTAAATCTGTTTATTTTACTTTAACCTTTGCATGCTATGACTTTTGCTTTGAGTTCAGAGTGTTACCCACAACCTGAAAAATACAGGCTAACCCACTCTCAAGGCTCTGGCCTTTAAGGGTACAACACTTTCCTGTTAGGTAGGAAGTTAAGCATGCGCAAAGGTAGGTGGCCTGTTTGAAAAGGATGCGGGCTGATATCGAAATCCCATCCCAGAAATGGCCAGGAGAGCTCCAGATAGGCTACAAAAATAACAGAGACTTTTCCAGCTACTGCATATGTGCCCTAGGCACACAGTGGATACAAACTAACCACAGGGGCTTCCTCAAGTAACCATAGGCAGCTGGGAGCTGGCTAAGGATTCATAAATATTCTATACATACAGACATCTCTACAAATGGACATCATTAGATGACCAACACCAAAATCAGATTGACTATATTCTTTGCAGCCAACGATGGAGAAGCTCTATACAGCCAGCAAAAACAAGACCGGGAGCAGACTGTGGCTCAGATCATGAACTCTTATTGCCAAATTCATCTAAAATTGAAGAAAGTAGGGAAAACCATTAGACCATTCAGGTATGACCTAAATCAAATCCCTTATGATTATACAGTGGAAATGAGAAATTGATTTAAGGGACTAGATCTGATAAACAAAGTGCCTGACGAATTATGGACGGAGGTTCATGACATTGTACAGGAGACAGGTATCAAGACCATCCCCAAGAAAAAGAAATGCAAAGCAACAAAATCGCTGTCTGAGGAGGTCTTACAAATAGCTGTGAAAGAAGAGAAGTGAAAGGCAAAGGAAAAAAGAAAAGATATACCCATTTGAATGCGGAGCTCCAAAGAATAGACAGGAGAGATAAGAAAAGCTTCATTAGTGATCAGTGCAAAGAAATAAAGGAAAACAAAAGAATGGGAAAGACTAGAGATCTCTTCAAGAACACTGAGATATCAAGGAACATTTCATGCAAAGATGGGCTTAATATAGTACAGAAATTGCATGGATCTAACAGAAGCAGAAGATACTAAGAAGAGGTGGCAAGAATACAGAAGAATTGTAGAAAAAAGATCTTAATGACCCAGATAATCATGATGGTGTGATCACTCACCTAGAGCCAGACCTCTTGGAGTGTGAAGTCAAGTGGGACTTAGGAAGCATCACTATGAACAAAGCTAGTGGAGGTGATGGAATTCCAGTTGAGCTATTTCAAATCCTAAAAGATGATGCTGTGAAAGTGTTGCACTCAATATGCCAGCAAACATGGAAAACTCAGCAGTGGCCACAGGACTGTAAAAGGTCAGTTTTCATTCCTTTCCCAAAGAAAGGCAGTGCCAAAGAGTGCTGAAACTACTGTACAAATGCATACATCTCATACACTAGCAAAGTAATGTTCAAAATTCTTCAAGCCAGGCCTCAACAGCACATGAACCATGAACTTCCAGATGTTCAAGCTGGCTTTACAAAAGGCAGAAGAACCAGAGATCAAATTGCCAACACCCACTGGAACATTGAAGCAAGACAGTTTAGGAATAACATCTATTTCTGCTTTATTGACTGTGTGAAAGCCTTTGACTATGTGGATCACAATAAACTGTGGAAAATTCTGAAAAAGATGGGAATACCAGACCACCTGACCTCCCTCTTGAGAAATCTATATGCAGGTCAGAAGCATCAGTTAGAACTGGACATGGAACAACAGACTGGTTCCAAATAGGAAAATGAGTACATCAAGGCTATATATTGTCACCCTGTTTATTTAACTTATATGCAGAGTACATCATGAGAAACGCTGGGTTGGAGGAAGCACAAGCTGAAATCAATATTGCCAGGAGAAATATCAATAACCTCAGATATGAAGATGACACTATCCTTATGGCAGAAAGTGAAGAAGAACTAAAGAGCCTCTTGATGAAAGTGAAAGAGGAGAGTGAAAAAGTTGGCTTAAAGCTCAACATTCAGAAAACTAAGATCATGGCATCTGGTCCCATCACTTCATGGCAAATAGATGGGGAAACAGTGGAAATAGTGGCTGACTTTATTTTATGGAGCTCCAAAATCATTGCAGTTGGTGACTACAGCCATGAAATTTAAAGATGCTTATTCCTTGGAAGGAAAGTTAAGACAAACCTAGACAGCATATTAAAAAGCAGAGACATTACTTGGCCAACAAACACCCGTCTCATCAAAGCCATTGTTTTTTCAGTAGTCATGTATGGATGTGAGAATTGGACTATAAAGAAAGCTGAGCACTGAAAAATAGTTGGTTTTGAACCGTGGTGTTGGAGAAGACTCTTGAGAGTCCCTTGGACTGCAAGGAGATCTAACCAGTCCATCCTAAAAGAGATCCATCCTCAGTGTTCATTGGAAGGACTGATGCTGACGTTGAAACTCCAATACTTTGGCCACCCCATGCGAAGAACTGACTCATTTGAAAAGACTTTGATGCTGGGAATGACTGAAGGCAGTAGGAGAAGGGGACAACAGAGGATAAGATGGTTGGAGGGCATCACCCACTCAATGGAGATGAGTTTGAGTAAACTCCAGGAGTTGATGATAGACAGGAAGGCCTGGCGTGCTGTGGTCCATTGGCTCATGAAGAGTGAGACACGACTGAGCGACTGAACTGAACTGAACTGAACATATATCTGATTATAACAGACTAAATTATGGAAGATATGAGTGACAGAGCCTGCTGTTATGTAACTTGCAACTGTCAATCAGCCTTAAGCATATGCCAATTTTCATTTCCTTTCCTGATTGGTGGTGAGTAGAAGCCCTATTTTGAATAGAGTACAACCAAGAGGAGGAGACAGGAAGTATAAAAAGGAAAGCCAAGCGGTTATCAGGATTCATTCAGGGTTGCCCCACTCCCATGTCTTGGGAGATCTGTCTATCTGAGCTGTAACTGAGCTGTAACTTGTCTCTTACTTTAAACTTTAGTCCTTTGTTCCAAATCTTTGTTGTGATGAAGCAAGAATAGAGGAAGATAAACTGACTTGACATTTCCATTCATGTAGAGATAAAAAGTTGCAGAACAGATAATAACATTTGACTTGTTGGAAGTTTATAGGAACATCATAGCTTGACGTCCATGGACAGCTGCAGGAAAAAAGCATGTCAACACTAAGAATTTTGAAACAACCAATCATATCCCTTCTTAACTTTGCCTTTAAAAATATCTTGCTGAAATCCATCAGGGAATTCAAGGTTTTGGGCTAGGAATGAGTCACCCATCTCCTTGCACAGCCCTGCATTAAACCTTTCTCTGCTCCAAACTCCAACATTTTGATTTGGCTTCTTTGTGCCTTGAGCACATGAACTTGTGCTTTGTAACATGTATATAATACAAAATAATTTACAATTTGTGGTTTAATTTTTAAGAAAAAAATATCAAATTTTGGATACAAAAACAAAAATTGTCTTAGCACCAGGTAAGTGACAAGTGTAAGATAAGGTGATGGATATTGGACTGTACTGGAAAAAACACAGACATGATTCCTGTTCTCATGCTATTTTAACATCCAAAAACTTAAGATTGCACAGAAACAGTAGCTTCTTCCTTATTAACATGAGGTTTTGAATGACTGAGTGAATCAGCTTGGCTGTGGTTAATCATGAAAAAAAAGACAAAGAAAAAACCAAAAACAGGTGTTTTTGTCTGTGTTGCAAATTCTTTAGGGGCTCTAGCATACATTCATTAAAATTTAAGCCTATTTATGGATGCAATTAGGCAGTATGAGTATCTGTTTTATGAGCTAACTCAAGAAGTAAAGAGAAACAAACCAGAAAGTCCTTTCATTTACAAAACTTGAAAGAGCAAAATTAAGGCAAAGAGTAAATGAGAAACAAAAAGAATTAGTAGTGTAGATATTATTTGGAGAGTTTGAGGTTTAATGTGGTCAGCCCCCACACCAGAGTGTCTATTCACTGTTTTGTTGTATTTCCTTTATACATCAAGTAAGCCTGGGATGGTCCTGGTCTGAGATATATATCTACCATTTAGTTCAATCTGTCTCAGTGGAAGACTGACCAAAATCTTTTATAAAATTGATGTAATTTTGCTCTTGAGTTCACCAGAATATACTAATTAATTTTAAGTAGTGAACCAATGTCATGTTTTTCCACAACAAAGGGTATTATGAAGAATCTAAACTCCAGAGGGCTACTCACTGGCTTTTATTATCCTTATTTGGGAAAATTATTCAAAATAATGTTCAAAGCAGCAGCCGTCAGGTTAGAATGGCACATTAGTGAGATGTGAAACTAAAACAAGAGGGGAAAAAAGCTATCAGTAGGAGTGAGAGAAAAATAGACTACAGTCAGAGGGTGATATTGAAACAATTTTCTGATATGAGTCTGAAGTAAAGGTCACTTTATAGTGATCATTTTTTTTCTCTGAGTAAACAGGAAAAGCAACCAGACATTAAGAGATAGTCATTAAACAACAGAATTTTGAGAAAACTAAATCATATTCAGAATTAAACAAAATAACCCAAATGAGATATATGTTATTCTGAGTTAAAGGAGAAAGATTATTTGAAGTAAAATCAAAATCATTTCAAATATTTTCTTAAAATGGGGTTAAAATTTGGGAAAATAAACTCAAAACATAAATAATTTTGAGAATAGAAACTTCAAATACTCTCACACTCTAATGTTTAATATAAAGAATATTGCTAGAGTAAAATAGGAACTTTTGGTATTACACATCGTAGCTGATAAAAAAGAAAACAAACAAACAAGTGAGATGGGGGATAGATGGCCCCTGGGCTGGACATCTGGTGTTTTTTAAGTGGAATAAAATTCAAGCTTTGTTCTCACCCAGATACTCCAAGGAGAAAGCTAGTGGCAAAAGCTGAGGTCTGCTAAAGTAGAGATAAGATGTCCACTCCTGAGGTCAAGGAAGAACTCCCTGTCTGCATATGGCACAGGAAGCTTTCTTTGGGCTCAAAAAGGGAGTGGGCCCCACCCAATAATAGATGTGGACATGCACCCATAGGTCTCTGTGGTGGAATCCATCTTAGAAAAAGTTACACATGCATCTTGAGGAAGATCCACAAACCGGTCAGATGTGTAAAGAGAAACAAAGTAATCGACCAAAGGTAAATCAAGACCCGAAGGACTGTCCTATATAAGTGATTCAGCTTTAAAGCTTCATCACCTCTTTGCTGCACTCCTCGCTCAGGATGCCAGCACTCCTCTCCAGGTGTGTGTCTCTGCCTAGTTTCTGCCTCACTGTGCTCCTCCTCATTAGAGAGGGCGTTCATACCCTTTCTCTCTGATTGTGTATCTCTGCCTAGCTTCTGACTTAAACAAATTGCTTTGTTGTACACTCTCCCATACACTGTGCTGTGTCTCTAATAATAAACTTTGTACCTTTTTTTTTTTTTTTTTTTTACTATTTTTGCCTCTTTGAAACATTCTTGCTTTCAAACCAGGGAAAGATCCAGGGACACTTTGCTTCTAGCCTCTAGCCCCTGCTGGTCTAGTGGATAGTTTTCCCAGTTTTCATCCAGGCTACCTAGGTCCCATCTCTGGGCAGGGAAATAAGATCCCTCTTCAGGAGCATTCACTGTTCTCCTTCCAAGATCTCAAGGCCACACAAAAACACGAATAATGAATTACCGTGTAGTCTATTTAAAAGGGAGGAAATTGGATAAACAATTATTAAAATGTAAAGCTTTATGAAAAGATTATTTGTTAAGTATTTTATTTATTAAAATTTGTACCCCATTTATTCCTCATTAAGTTTGGAGATATAAAAACACACACACACACACACACACACATGGATAGGTAGAGATAGATAGATGATAAATAGAAGACAGATGAGAAGACACACATACACACACGCAAAGCACACAGATGTCATTTGAAAGTTTAAAGCCCACTTCAATTTTCTTGCTTAGAGAATCCCATGGACAGAGGTGCCTCGTGAGCTACAGTCTTTGGGGTTGCAAAGTGTCAGACATGCTGAGTGACTAACATTAGATCCTGATCATTAAAACAAGATAAATAATGTATTAAACTTTAAAATGACATCTGTGTGTTTTGTGTGTGCATATGTGTGTCTTCAGCTCAAAGAAAAAAGTAACAAATGAATAATACAGTGAAGTGCAGATATTTCTCATTTCAAGCAAAGTTTCTGTGAGATACCTATTTTCTGAAGGATACAAGAAATGAATCTATTATTATCAATGTAAGTGGTAAGAAAGTCACTAAATGTGCTCTCAAAAAATTTTTTATAATATATAGATTTGGAAATACAAGATATTTTTAAGAAAAACAGTAAAAGAGCATCCTCAATTGAAGTAAGATGAGTATGAGTCCAGAAAGAGAGGTATCAAAAGGTATCACATAAGGAAAATTAAAATTAAAAAAAAAATGTGTCTGCATTGCAAACAGCAAAATTCACAAACAAAATGGCAAAAATTAAATATGAAATATAGAATCAATTTCGCAAGTGGAAAAGACATAAAACCACTGGGGAGGAAAGGTGCTTATGAAAAAGAAATCAGTGCTCAAAACTATACATAACCATTAACATAAATACATACTGAAATATATATCCCCAAACCAAAGAACTAGAATAATGGAAAAAGAATCAAACAAACAAAAAATAATCCTCAGTAGATAAAAACTTCCTCAGTCAAATAAAGACATGACTGAGATTGTTCAAATGAATTTCCAAATACTAAGTTTAAAAGAATGAAAAGCAGCTATCAGATTATACCCTGGTAAACATTTTAAGATTGGAGTAGAATATGACAGGAGGTAAGCTACTATCTCTCAGCCCAACATTCTCTATTCTGTACTCTGTTTTTTGATGTGGGGGCTGAAACTCAGTGAACCACTTTTCTGTCTTGCCACCTGGTTCCTTCCCTCTTTTAGATGTGATAATGAAGACGTGTAGATGGAGATTGAAAGGTGCTAGAGGAGGAAGGGTCTTGCTCCTTTTTGCTTGTTTCCTGTTCCTGTGAGTGTCGCTACATCTTTTCTTTTTGCATCCAGTTGCATTCAGTTGCCATTTTTAAAAACTTAATATCAGCCCTATTAAGACTCAGAACTATTAGCAGAAGCAGACTGGCACCACCACCTCCTCAGACCTCCAGATCACAGGCCAAGGAACCCCTTTCGCATCAGAGATGCCAGCTCTGGCTGAGCTGGAATCTAATCACAAATGTCTGGATTTCAGCTGCATAAGGCCTCTCCTCTGATTTTCTAAATCTTAATAATTACAATCCCCTCTTAATTTTCCAACACTAGGGATAATAGCTGTTTCCTTTAGTTGATACACTTATGATATAGTGTTCTTTGAAAGAAAGTGAAGTCACTCTGTCATGTTCGACTCTGTGACCCCATGGACTATAGCCTATCAGGCTTCTCCATCTGTGGGATTTTTCAGGCAAGAGTACCAGAGTGGGTTGCCATTTCCTTCTCCAGGGTATCTTCCCAACCCAGGGATCAAACCCAGGCCTGCCACATTACAGGCAGACACTTTACCCTCTGAGCCACCAGGGAAGCCCATAGTGTTCTTTAGTTAATTTTTATATTTACTTAACAATTATTTATATTAGATTATCTTTATGTAGAATAACTAATAAATGACTGCTGTGGTTTCTGTCGCTTGACTGTACCTTAACTGATAGAAAAAATCTCTATATGAATGCAGGTCTGAAATTTAAAAACACATTAAAGGTGAAAAACTTCTGGACTTATCACACATCTAGCTAATAAAAAATAGTTAGCAGATTAGTAATCACTGTTTAACTTTAATGATACATGGCTTTGACTTTAAACTAGTCAAACCAAGTTACAACAAATGAGTGAAGACAGGAAAGTTTCATTTACATATAAGGCCTAATAAATTATAAAATCAACATATCCTTCCTGGAAAATAATAGTAGTAGTAGTATACTACTAATATTAAATTAAGATGCATTTACCTAGAAATAATTTCTAGAACATATGAAGAACTCTACAAAGCAAAACGAAAGAAAAAATAAACTCCTCCCATGGAAATAGGAAGAATACTTAAACATATAGTTTAGTCAGAAAAAATAAACAGATAAGTATATTAAAAAGTGTACAATCTTAGTAATTGAATATTATCCAGTAGAATAGAATAAACCATAAAAGATAAAAACTAGCATTACCAAATCATTAGGACTATCTAGAATACTTACACACTGTTAATACATACATAAATTAGGAAAAGCACTTTCAAAATTTATTAAGGTTAAACACAAGTATACTGGATAACCTAGCAATTTCTGTTCCAAGTCCAAACCCAGCTAAACTGTGTATGCATGCTCACAAAGGACGTATATATTTGGAGATGCTCACAGCAGCACTATTCTTAATAAGCAAGAAGTGGACACTATTAAAATGACAATTTTGTTATGCTAAGGCAAAACAAACTACAGTACAATTAATACTACTTTTTGAAATTTTGAATTTCAAGACAAAATAAATAAAACTAAGCACAAGCTAACAAGTTCATGCTCAAAATCCTGTAAGCTAGGCTTCAGCAGTGGGTGAACCTAGAGCTGCCAGATGTACAAGCTGGATTTTAAAAAGGCAGAAGAACTGGAAATCAAATTGCCAACATCCATTGGATCATAGAAAAAGCAAGGAAATTACAGAAAAAAACCATCTATTTCTGCTTCGTTGACTACACAAAATTCTTTGTGTGGATCAGAACAAACTGGAAAATTCTTAAAAAGATGGGAATAACAGGACAACTTACCTGCTTCCTGAGAAACTTGTATGCAGGACAAGAAACAACAGTTAGAACTGGACATGGAACTACAGATTGGCTCGAAATTGAGAAAGGAGTGTATAAAAGCTGTATATTGTCACCCTGCTTATTTACCTTCTATGCAGAGTGCATCCTGTGAAATGCTGGGCTGGATGAATCACAACCAGGAATTAAGATTGCTGGGATAAATGTCAATAGCCTCAGTTATGCAGATGATACCATTCTAATGGCAGAAAGCAAAAAGGAACTAAAGGGCCTCTTGAAGAGGGTGTTAGAGGAGAGTTTAAGAGCTGGATTAAAATTCAATATTCAAAAAACTAAGATCATGGCATCTAGTCCCTGTACTTCATGACAAATAGTTGGGGATAAAGTGGAAACAGTGACAGATTTTATTTTCTTGGGCTCCAAGAAAATCACTGTGGATAGTGGCCACACCCATGAAATTAAAAGATGCTTGTTTCTTGGAAGAGATGTTATGACAAACATAGACAGCTTTTCAAAGCAGAGTCATTACTTTGCTGACAGAGGTCTGTAGAGCCAAAGCTGTGGTTTTCCCAGCAGTCATGTACAGATGTGAAAGTTGGACCATAAAGAAAGCTGAGATCATAGAGAAAAATCATGGTGCTCGAGAAGACTCTTGAGAGTCCCTTGGACAGCAAAGAGATCAGACCAGTCAATCTAAAAGGAAATAAATCCTGAATGTTCATTGGAAGGACTAATGCTGAAGCTGAAACTCCAATACTTTGGCCACCGATGAAAAGAGCTGACTCATTAGAAAAGACTGTTTCTAGGAAAGATCGAGGGCAGTAGGAGAAGAGGATGACTGAGGATGAGATGCTTGGATGGCATCATTGACTCAATGAACATGAATTTTAGCAAACTCCAGGAGCCAATAAAGGAGGGAGAAGCCTGGTGTGTGAGTCCACGGGGCCTCAATGAGTGAGACAGGAACTGAACAACAACAAGCCAAGTTCAAATTAATGAATAAGAAAACACGAGGGAAAACAAGTAGAGATTCATTCTATGCACATATTTGCTTAAAAAGAGAAACAAAAACAGAAGAATGACACTGAGAAAACCTAAGACAAAATGAATAATAATGTTAACACCTAAATATAAGAAACTAGGAGGATCATAACAGTACAAAAGTAGATATAACAACAAAAATCGATCATTTTATTAGTCATAGGATTGGAAGGAATGTAAAACTGCTTTCTTTTAAATATTAGAATCTCAGTAAAATATAACTTTTATGGAATATATGTGATTATATATATATATATTATATCATTTCTCATGTTCAAATATTTATACTTCTCATGTTTGTAGAAACATAACAGATATATTATAGAAAGCCTCTCAATTTATAAGAAAAGCTTCATATCATCATGGAAAATGTTAGGAAATTGATTTTCAAAACCAATAGTCCATGTAGACCAAACAGATAAAAAATAGACTATAGAATGCAGGAAAAATATTAAAAGAATAATTTAAAAAATGAGTTGGTTTTATTCTGCACATATAATAATGATTACAGTCATGATATTTATTTAAAGTACCATATAATAGAAAAAAATAAGAAAACATAATTTTACACATTTTAAGAAAATTTAATAAAACATTATACCAGATATGATTTTTTTAAGGAAAATTTTCATTAATGAAATTATAGACAATAATAAGATCTGGCCCTTAAAATCACTTGGTATAAGTATCCCAAGTAACAATTAATGTCACATAGACACCAAAGTATTAAAGTTTTCCCAATTAAAAGACAGGTGAGGTCACCTGATATTAATATTTATGTTGTTACTCTAAAAATAAAAGGAATTCATTAAAAAGAAGACAAGCATAAATATTAAGAAATAAGAAAAACATTTCATTTGCATTTAGTTTACCATGTTTATCTTCCTAGATCTATCATTATAAATTGAAATATATATATATTGAAAATATATGTAAATTGAAAAATAATATAACTGACATGTACATTTTATTTTTTTTATTTTTTATTTTTTTTTTTTTTTTGAAATAAATTTTTATTGAAGTATAGTTGAGCTACAATGTTATATTAGCTTCTGCTGTATAGCAAAGTGATTCAGTTATACCTAGACATATACCCACCCTTTTTAAAGATTCTTTTCCCGTACAGGTCATCACAGAGTATTGAGGAGAGTTCCCAGTGCTATACAGTAGGTTTTAATGAATTATCTATTGTATATATAGTAGTGTGTATATGTCAATCCCAATATCCCAATTTATCCCTCATGCCCTTCCTTCCTGGTAACCATGTTTGTTTTCTACATCTGTGACTCTATTTCTGTTTTGTAAATAAGTTCATTTGTCCTCTATTCATTTTGGAAGAATCAGGCTGCCTGCCAATCTCCTCATCTTTGGTGGTGGTTGTTCTTGTTGGAGGCTGTAGAACTTGTGCGGAGTCTATAGTGAAGTCTTCTGAGGCTTTGGACACTCCATTATACAGTCTCGAGTCCCCACAAAGTGCCCCCATCAGAGCCCAGTCTTAATGTCCCCTGATATGACCCAGCACACACTTCCTTGGGTCCTTAGTGGAGATGGTTAAAGGAACCTATCTGAATCTACCTTGTATAGCCTAACATTCTGATGTTTGGCGTATGAGCCTCATTCATCAAATTGAGATGTTATCTTCTGTGCAGGAGTTCATGACATTACATGAATAGATACCTGTGAAAACCTTTTGTAAGCTGTGACTATTATATTAGTCATTATTAATATATACTTCATTCTTTTACTCTTTCCTTTTTATATTTCTCTTCTTCCTCTTTTTTCTCTCTTCATTTGTTCTGTATCTTTTCTTTTCTCTTCCTATATTTCTTTTTTTTTTTTTATCTTTTTTTTTTTTATTAATTTTTATTAGTTGGAGGCTAATTACTTTACATCATTACAGTAGTTTTTGTTATACATTGATATGAATTAGCCATGGATTTACATGTATTCCCCATCCCAGTCCCCCCCCCACCTCCCTCTCCACCCGATCCCTCTGGGTCTTCCCAGTGCACCAGGCCCGAGCACTTGTCTCATGTACCCAACCTGAGCTGGTTATCCGTTTCACCCTAGATAATATACATGTTTCAATGCTGTTCTCCTGAAACATCCCACCCTTGCCTTCTCCCAGAGTCCACAAGTCTGTTCCATACATCTGAGTCTCTTTTTCTGTTTTGCATATAGGGTTATCGTTACCATCTTTCTAAAGTCCATATATATGTGTTAGTATACTGTAATGGTCTTTATCTTTCTGGCTTACTTCGCTCTGTATAATGGGTTCCAGTTTCATCCATCTCATTAGAAGTGATTCAAATGAATTCTTTTTAATGGCTGAGTAATATTCCATGGTGTATATGTACCACAGCTTCCTCATCCATTCGTCTGCTGATGGGCATCTGGGTTGCTTCCATGTCCTGGCTATTATAAACAGTGCTGCGATGAACATTGGGGTGCATGTGGCTCTTTCAGATCTGGTTTCCTTGGTGTGTATGCCCAGAAGTGGGATTGCTGGGTCATATGGCAGTTCTATTTCCAGCTTTTTAAGAAATCTCCACACTGTTTTCCATAGTGGCTGTACTAATTTGCATTCCCACCAACAGTGTAAGAGGGTTCCCTTTTCTCCACACCCTCTCCAGCATTTATTGCTTGTAGATTTTTGGATAGCAGCCATCCTGACTGGCGTATAATGGTACCTCATTGTGGTTTTGATTTGCATTTCTCTGATAATGAGTGATGTTGAGCATCTTTTCATGTGTTTGTTAGCCATCTGTATGTCTTCCTTGGAGAAATGTCTGTTGAGTTCTTTGGCCCATTTTTTGATTGGGTCATTTATTTTTCTGGAGTTGAGCTGGAGGAGTTGCTTGTATATTTTTGAGATTAATCCTTTGTCTGTTGCTTCATTTGCTATTATTTTCTCCCAATCTGATGGCTGTCTTTTCACCTTGCTTATAGTTTCCTTTGTTGTGCAAAAGCTTTTAAGTTTCATTAGGTCCCATTTGTTTATTTTTGCTTTTATTTCTGAAATTCTGGGATGTGGGTCATAGAGGATCCTGCTGTGATTTATGTCGGAGAGTGTTTTGCCTATGTTCTCCTCTAGGAGTTTGATAGTTTCTGGTCTTACATTTAGATCTTTAATCCATTTTGAGTTTATTTTTGTGTATGGTGTTAGAAAGTGTTCTAGTTTCATTCTTTTACAGGTGGTTGACCAGTTTTCCCAGCACCACTTGTTAAAGAGGTTATCTTTTTTCCATTGTATATCCTTGCCTCCTTTGTCGAAGATAAGGTGACCATAGGTTCGTGGACTTATCTCTGGGCTTTCTATTCTGTTCCATTGATCTATATTTCTGTCTTTGTGCCAGTACCATACTGTCTTGTGACATGTACATTTTAATAAGGTGGTTACTATAAGCATGAATACTTAAACTTTTTTCTCTATTGCACTATTAAATGCATAATTAATACATGTAAATATGTAAACCAAAATATGATATCTGCAATGTTCAAAAATACAAACAAATGTGAATCAAGCTCAGAAACAATAATAGTAAACCTATACTCAAATTAAAACCTCTAAACTACATTGCCAGCTTCCCAGGTGGAACACTGGTAAAGAATCCACCTGTCACTGCAGGAGATGCAAGAGAGGTGGATTTGATCCCTGGGTTGTGAAGATCCCCTGAAGGAGGAAATGGCAACCCCACTCCAGTATTCTTGTCTGGAAAATTCCATGGACAGAAGAGTATGGCAGGCTACAGTCCATGGGGTCACAAAGAGTAGGACAAAGCTGAGTGACAGAGCACAAACACAGGCACAAAATAAATAGAGATTAATTTTAAGAGATAAAAGTAAGGTTGTATTATCAGATGAAAAGATTTCAAATGTATAGATCTAACATTTTCCCTAGCTCAGGAAGCAACAGTTAGAACTGGACATGAAACAATAGACTGGTTCTAAATAGGAAAAGGAGTACATCAAGGCTGTATATTGTCACCCTGCTTATTTAACTTATATGCAGAGTACATCATGAGAAATGCTGGGCTGGAAGAAGCACAAGCTGGAATCAAGATTGCCTGGAGAAATATCAATAACCTCAGATACACAGATGACACACCCTTATGGCAGAAAGTGAAGAGGAACTAAAAAGCCTCTTGATGAAAGTGAAAGAGGAGAGTGAAAAAGTTGGTTTAAAGCTCAGCATTCAGGAAACTAAGATCAAGGCATCTGGTCCCATCATTTCATGGGAAATAGATGGGGAAACAGTGGAAACAGTGTCAGACTTTATTTTTCTGGGCCACAAAATCACTGCAGATGGTGATTACAGCTATGAAATTAAAAGTCGCTTACTCCTTAGAAGGAAAGTTATGACCAACCTAGATAGCATACTAAAAAGCAGAGACATTGCTTTGCCAACAAAGTCCATTACTTTGTCCATCTAGTCAAGGCTATGGTTTTGCCAGTGGTCATGTATGGATGTGAGAGTTGGACTGTGGGGAAAGCTAAGTGCCGAAGAATTGATGCTTTTGAACTGTGGTGTTGGAGAAGACTCTTGAGAGTCCCTTGGACTGCAAAGAGATCCAACCAGTCCATCCTGAAGGAGATAAGTCTTGGGTGTTCATTGGAAGGACTGATGCTGAAGCTGAAACTCCAATACTTTGGCCACCTCATGCGAAGAGTTGACTCATTGGAAAAGACCCTGATATTGGGAGGAATCAGGGGCAGGAAGAGAAGGGGATGACAGAGGATGAGATGGCTGGATGGCATCACCGACTCGATGGTCATGAGTCTGAGTAAACTCCGGGAGTTGGTGATGGACAGGGAGGCCTGGCATGCTGCGATTCACGGGGTGGCAAAGAGTCAGACACGACTGAGAGACTGAACTGAACTGAACTGAACATTTTCTTTAATTACTCTGGAAATATTTATTTCTAGGCAAATTCCTAAATGGATTCTCAGGAAGTATATATGACAGCAAGAATATAATTTTAAGATGTTATTTGATCAGTCATGTCTGACTCTGTGACCTCATGGACTCTAGCCCATCAGGCTCCTCTGTCCATGGAATTCTCCAGGCAAGAATATTGGAGTGGGCAGTCATTCCCTTCTCCAGGGAATCTTCCCACTCCAAGCATGCATTGTAGGCATGTTCTTTACCATTTTATCAATGGATCTGTACTATTGCAAGCAGATTCTTTACCAGGAAGTCCTAATTTTAAGTGTAAAATGAACCTAAGTGAAAACTGAATCCTAAGCCTGGGAAAATCAAAGGTTGATAAATACATAAAATATGAAATTTGAGAGTCCAAAATATATGCAATTAAAATTATAAATGGACATAATATGCTAATGTTGATGAAAGTAGAAAATATTGCTATATATTCTGTGAATATATATCTGATGAAATAGAATTAGCAATTTACTTCAACTTAGCCTCACACTAATAAAAACATTTTGCATTTAAAACAATTATTTTTCAAAGAAAATCATGATAATAAGTTATTGGTCAGGATGAAAGACATTTTTTTGAATGATATTATTGAAAAAGCATTTTGGCAAGTCCTATGAAACACAGGGCTCCCCAGGTGGTGCTAGTGCTAAAGAACTGGCCTGCCAATGCTAGAGACATAAGAAATATCAGTTCAATCCCTGGGTAGGGAAGATAGTCTGGAGAAGGGAATGGTAGCCCACTCCAGTATTTTTGCCTGGAGAATCGCATGGATAGAGGAGCCTGGTGGGCTACAGTCCTTGGGGTCACAAAGATTTGGACATGACTGAAGTGACAGCATGCACACATGCACCAAAAACAAAGTTTAAATGAAAATAGTCCTTTGAAGCTAGAAAATATTTCAGTCCCAATTGTCTTGCAATTCACTTTGTAGAAATTCTTCCTAAGGGTATAGTTACGAAGGTGCCCAAAAGTCTATATCTAATAGTATTCAATGCATCTTTCATGTATAATATCTAAATTTGGGGATTATTTTAGACACACATAACTGTAGATATGTGTTCTAGATATATTTAGATATTTTGGATATTAAAAGGCAGAGACCAGTGTAAACAATTTATAAACAGAAAACTCAATTAAAGACAACTGAGAGATGGAAATAGGGAGCTCTTACGCCCTATGATAATAGCAGAGCCCAACAGGAAGGCAGGCTTCCCAGGTGGTGCAATGTAAAGAACCCACCTGCCAATGCAAGAGATGCAAGAGATATGGGTTTCATCCCTGGGTTAGGAAGATGCCCTGAAGTAGGAAATTGGCAACCAGATCCATTATTCTTGCCTGGAGAATCCCATGAACAGAGGAGCCTGGCAAGCCACAGTCCATGGTGTCACAAAGAGTTAGAAATGACTCAATACACACACACACACACACACACACACACATGCACAACAGAAAAAAAAGACTCTTATTTTTCATGAAAATGACTAAGCCAGGGAAAAAACACTCTTTGTTTACTCTAACCTTCCCAACTTCCTTTTTCTCTATAAAAGCTTTCTCTTCCTCTTAACCTTTGGGACATGCATATGCTCACCATTATTGTAGATCCAAAATTGCAATTCTGTGCTAATTCTGAATAAGCCTGCCTTTGCTGGAGTCATATTTAGCAGTCAGCTTATTTCAGGCCAGCACTAGTTACTTAAATTTATAGTGTTCACTTACATTTATAATGTTTTGTGTGTTTTTGTGGGAATTTTTTGGCATAAAAGAAATTACTGTATAGCCATTAAAATGTGAATTTCCTAGAATTTTTAAAGCCAAAGAATGCATATATGTACAATTTAGCTGAGGGAAGCAGTTTATTTATATTTTAACAATTAGATATAATAATAACTTTATAGATACTCACATATATTTAGGAAAAAATTGTCAAAGGTAATTAAATTCTCAAAAGTTATTACTTAATTGGATGTGCAATTCTTTCAACACTTATTCAGTAAATAGATTGAATGTGCAATATGTCCAAGGATAAAATAATGAGTGTTACAGATACCAACATTTATTGACCTTGTATATTTAGTAAAAATAGAAAACAATAGCATATGTAATTTTATCAACTGTAAACAATTTGGGATAGTGTGCAGGGTGGTCTATTTTAAATAAGAGAAGGAATAAATAACTGTTTATGTGGACAGATTTTGAGATTAAATTTGAGCAATGATAAAAGCTCAAGCATGTGAAGATTGTAAGGAATAGCATTTAGGGAAAACAAAAAAAGTACATTCAAAGGGATTTACTGGAGTTAGAGTTGTTGCATTTGAAGCAAAGATGAAAGGGCAATTTGGGTGATGTATTGAGAAAAAAATGTAGAGTAGGCAGGAACAAGATCCAGTGGATGACTTTAGAGGTAGGCATTGTATTCTAATTTTAAGACTTTCTTGAAGAGAACTGATTCTTGAAGAGAACTGATACATTACCTGTATTTGCAAAGCAGCTCTGGTTGCATTAGCAAGTGGACTTTAGTGGGAAGAGAAGGAAGGAGACTGGAAACTTCTACAGCAGTCCATGCCAGAGGTGTTATTATCATTGTTTAGGGCAGAGTTTCTCATGGCAGTGAGAGGGAGTGTATTTGCCACCCCAGAGGATATATTAGACAGTATTTGGGGCCTTCTTTTGGTTATCACATTGGGCAGGTGGGTACAGCTGGTATCTAGTGGATAGAAGCCAGTCTGCTACTAAACACTGCACATGCACAGGGCAGAGCCTCACAGCCAACAAAGAATTATCTGACCCAAAATATTATCAGCGTTGAGTTTGAAAATCCCTGACTTAGTGTGATAGGAATGGAAAAGGAGAAAAGTAGAGAGATTGATACAATCAGGCAAAAAACATTAAGTACCAAACTTTTGGTAGTCTTTCAAAAGGCTCCTCAGACTATTTCACCAGAAATGTTAAAATATGCAGCTCACATTATTCTCATGAAACATATTTGATGCTTTTAAACAAGTAATTAAGATTAAGAAATTTGAGAATTTTTGTTGTTTTTTGTTTCATTTTGTTTTCAATTTTTTTGGCTATTCTTAATTTTTATGTTATGTTGGAGTTCAATCCCTGGGTCTGGAAGATCCCACAGAGAAGGAAATGTCAATCCACTCCATTATTCTTGCCTGGGAGATCCCATCGACAGAGGAGTTTGGAGGGCTACAGTCCATGGGTTCTCAAAAGAGTCAGACACAACTTAGCGACTACATAATAATAATAATTAGCAATATTAGTTTCAGGTATGCAAGAAAGTGATTCAGTTATGCACATACATGTATCATCTTTTTCAAATTATTTTCCCATTTAGATTATTACAGAGTATTGAGTAGAATTCCCTATTCTGTATATTTTGGGGGTTTGGGGTTGCTTTTGGTCATTCTTGTCATTTTTGTTTGTATTATTTTATAAGTGATTATCAGGAAAATACACAGTCTTGAACTGTCAATAATCCATGAAGACTAAACTTAAAAAAAAAAATCGAAACCAAAATTTTTAAAAAAGAATTTTTTCAAAGCAGTTTGCTAAATGTTATTTTAAAAGAACATTCACTCAAAATCTGTTTTCAGATTAAAAAAAAAAAAAGATAGTGTACTCACTTGCCATTCAATGCTGCCACACCAACTGTGCTTCGGGCAATTGACATGCTAGCTACAAATGTCCACTGCTGACTCTGAGGATCCCACCTTTCCACTGTGTTCAAATAACTCCAGCCATCATGGCCTCCCACAGCATAGATAGGGCCTTCCAGTACCGTCACACCTTCAGTAAAGGAGAGATAAAAAGTGAATGAATCATGGCACAGTGAGGCTCTCAAATCAAATTCACAGCAAAAGCTGTTATTCAGCTGTTATGCCATTCAGAATAGGCTCTATCTGTTAACAAATGATTTCACTAAGGTTGAAACTAGTCACTATTAATTGAACCATCTCATTCACAAAAAAAATAAAGGAATCCATATAAATATTATGACCTAGATGCTTTATGAAGGAAAATATATTTTCTTATTTATGATCATATGAAGATTCAAAATCTAAAAGCCAGAGATGATGCATCTTATGCCTCTACTTTTGAAGACTGTTTCTACACTGTAATTTAAAGTACTTTTTTTTTTTTTTTTCACATTCAGCAAAACTGCGTTAAGCAGTGCAATATAATTAGTTTGAATTTCAGGTTAGGGTCCTCTAAGTTTTGGCTCCCCTGTCAAGACATAATAAATGTATCTAAAGCTTAGAAAATACAATACCTCTTTTCTTATAAGCTGAAATTATTAAATGCAAGCAATTAAATTATTTATGAGTAAGCAATAGAAGACATGCAACTTTTACACACTGTTTTTTTTTTTCCTGTCAATTCATTTCTATATTAAATGAATTTTCTTAAATGTTAAACAATCACTAAGTATTTAAATATTATGTTTATATTTACTGAAGTGGTCTCATTAGGGGAATTCTGGTGAATTTTCTACAAGGTTCAAAGCACAATGTCTGATTGTTAAGAGCTCTGAAGTATCTGTGATTCTTACCCTATTTGCTAGCTGACAAGTTAGACTGCCACAAAAGTTTGTATATTGAGAGAAGACGCAAGGCTCCTGGGTCATAGAAGAAAGATAGTTATTACCATAACAATGGCAATAGTAAGAGTATCAACATTTTTTTTTTATCAGTTCTCCAAGCCCTAATTTCCCAGTCTTGGTTATGCCAAGAGGACTTTAACATCTCCTTCATGTTGACCAGACTTGAGACGGGATTCTCTTGCCTCTAGAATCCTGACCTCACATTCCTTAAAGCACTTACTTTAAACAACTTATAATTGCAAATTCCAAGTTTTCTGTCCCTTTGAGAAGTTAGTCTTTTAAAAAATCTATTGCTAGTGTTACAGCCCCGTCCTTTCTTTCTCAAGAACCTAGGAATATAATCAGCAGGAAAGTTAGTGTTTTTATATCCCAGTTTCTGTGCAAGAGTAAGACCTTAATTTCATCTGACACCTTGCTTCAAGTTGTAAGTCTACCTCTTGTTTGGAAGATAAGAAATTCAATTTACCTTTATTTAAATAAGTCCAATTTGTGAACATAGACTACCTATGATCCACTCATGCATCCCAGCTCTTAAAAACTTCCCCCTTCCCTTTGTTGTAGTGGAGGTGCTTTTAGCCTCAATTCTGACCTCTTTTCCTTATTGCAATAGCATTGAATAAAGTCGTCCTTGTCTGTTTATCTATTACACCTTATTATATATATATTTTTTTGCTTTGACAATAGTTAGATGAAATCTGTACATTCAATAAGTTGTAAGTTCATTTGAAGTTGGAAGCAAATTAATATATAATGGACAATAAACTTATATACTCATTGCTCCAGAAGGAGACATTCTCTTCATGCTTTTAAGCATGACTGCCATTTACTATGGAGAAAGGAACTATCTTTATCTTACTAGTCTTTCTGTTATAAAAATTTGAGGGAGGGGAATTCACTGCCATATTTAAAAGTTGTGCAAAAATGTGAAAGACTCATGGGGAATTGTGTCTCAACACAGATGTGAAAGTAAAATGATAAACTTTTAATCTATTCATGGATTCATTAACTTATTCAACTACTGTTTATTGAATGTCTACTATGTGTTAGGAATTTTTCTTATCACCAAAGTGCCAAGAACATATAGGTGAATAAAAAAAAGTCTCTGATCTCATTGAACTTAGTCAATAAATGCTTAATTAAAATAGAATAAGTGTTACAGAACCCAGGGGTCTGTTTGCTTGCTGCTCAAAAGCCATCAAAGAGGCCAGATTGGTGGAAAGTTTGGTTTATTTGAATGTCAGCAACCAAGGTACAGTGTTAGAAGGGCAGGTGCCTCTCCAAGTAGCCTACTACCCCCCACCCCCACAAGAGCTTTGATAGTGGAAAGAGGGAGTTACTTGATGAAACACCACAGTCAGTTTTGACAGTCATCTTGAAGTTGGTCACCAATAGTCTGACCAGCACCATCTAGATTGTTTTAAATATAGTTAATCTTCAGTTCCAGGAGATTTTCTGTTGCATTTCTTGAGGCCAGTTCTCAGAATTGTGGCAGCTTATGTCATGACTACAGTCTGGTCATCATGTAGTTAAACTCTCCACCTGGTGGAGGTTTCAGTGTCTCTAAAATAGCTCACAAGATATGGTCCAGAATATTACTTATATCCCTTCAGAAGGAGATGAATGTCTGGTTATGTTTAATGACTACAATATTTCTATTGGTCTCCTTTGATTGTTTTCCTTTGTTTTGCATGTTATCTGCAGTGATTTTGGAGCCCAGAAAAATACTCTGCATATAAGTTAAATAAGCCTTAACGTACCCCTTTTACTATTCGCAACCAGTCTGTTTTTCCATGTCTAGTTCTAACTGTTGTTTCCTGACCTGCATACAGGTTTCTCAAGAGGCAGGTCAGGTGGTCTGGTATTCCCACCTCTTTCAGAATTTTCCACAGTTTATTGTGATCCACACAGTCAAAGGCTTTCACTTAGTCAATAAAGCAGAAATAGATGTCTTTCTGGAACTCTCTTGCTTTTTCAACGATCCAGCAGATGTTGGCAACTTAATCTCTAGTTCCTCTGCCTTTTCTAAAACCAATTTGAACATCTGAAAGTTCACGGTTCACGTATTGCTGAAGCCTGGCTTGGAGAATTTTGAGCATTACTTTACTAGCATGTGAGATGAGTGCAATTGTGCGGTAGTTTGAATATTCTTTGGCATTGCCTTTCTTTGGGATTGGAATGAAAACTGACCTTTTCCAGTCCTGTGGCCACTGCTGAGTTTTCCAAATTTACTGGCATAATGAGTGCAGCACTTTCACAGCATCATCTTTCAGGATTTGAAATAGCTCAACTGGAATTCTATCACCTCCACTAGCTTTATTCATAGTGATGCTTCCTAAGGCCCACCTGACTTCACATTCCAGGATGTCTGGCTCTAGGTGAGTGACCACCCATCGTGATTATCTGGATCATGAAGATCATTTTTGGACAGTTCTTCTGTATTCTTGCCACCTCTTCTTAATATCCTCTGTTTCTGTTATGTCCCTGCCATTTCTGTCCTTTATTGTGTCCATCTTTGCCTGAAAATTTCCCTGGGTATCTCTAATTTCCTTGAAGAGGTCTCAAGTCTTTCCCATTCTTTTGTTTTCCTCTATTTCTTTGCACTGATCACTGAGGAAGGCTTTCTTATCTCTCCTCACTTTTCTTTGGAACTCTGCATTCAAATGGGCATATCTTTCCTTTTCTCCTTTGCTTTTCACTTCCCTTATTTTCACAGCTATTTGTAAGGCTTCCTCAGGCAGACATTTTGCTTTTTTGCATTTTACTATGCAAGTTTTAATTTGCTGGTGACTATTTATTCAGTTATATACCCTATAAAAATAATTGATCTGTGATATTTTTAATTTTGAGGTTATAGTAAGTCCCCTACATATGAACCTTCAAGTTCATATGTATGTACTTGCCTGGGAAGTATTCTTGCCTGGGAAATCCCTATAGCCTGCCAGGTATTTTGTACTTTATATTGCTGTTTAGTTGCTCAGTCACATTCAACTCTTTCACAACCCCATGGACAGAGGAGGAACTTTATAGACAAGGATATGTGAAGGTCCTATAAGCATATAAAATGTTTGATATAGCTGATAATCAGAATAATCAGGATATAAATAAAACATCTTTGAGAGAGTTTTTGACAATCATATTTTATATTTTAAACATTTTAAAAGTGTTTCAATATCAAAAACTGTTAAAAACATTGGAACAGATATTTTTATTATGAAATTGTTATTTAAGTGTAGCAGTTTGGAAAAAATTTAACAATATTTAGTGAAAATATTATGATCTAGCTTTTATAAAATTTTAAATACTTTATAATATTTTAATGGGGAATATGCACAATAAGCATACAAATATAATTTAATGACTTTATATATTACAATTCTTTAATTAATCAAGGTATTTTGAGTGAGAATATCAGGGCTAGGTGTAGGAAAAAAATACTGTGTCTTCTCGATTTCAAGTTATGTTTATAACATTCATTCAGGTTGTTAGGTGAGGCATTCATTTATTATTTTCCATTGAATATGCTATTACATTGTATGATTAAGCAACTTTAATAGGTCCGTTTCATTGGTATCATAAATGTTGATAGAAACAGCAGAATATTTTTGTTGGCAACACTGACAATAGAGGGTAATTGCCTGAGCTCAAATTTCAGTTTGTTTCTACCAGATGTGTGACACTGAAAAAAAAAAAAAAAAATCCCTTATTTCCTGCATCTCGGTATACCTATCCTTTAAGAGTGCCTCAGTTCAGTTCAGTGGTTCAGTAGTTCAGTAGTCATGTCTCCGACTCTTTGCAACCCCATGGACCGCAGCATGCCTGGCTTCCCTGTCCATCACCACCTCTTGGAGCTTGCTCAGACTTTTGTCCATTGAGTCAGTGATGCCATCTAACCATCTCATCTTCTGTCGTCCCCTTCTCCTCCTGCCTACAATCTTTCCCAACATCAGGGTCTTTTCCAATGAGTCAGTTCTTCGCATCAGATGGCCAAAGTATTGGAGTTTCAGCTTCAGCATCAGTCCTTCCAGTGTATGTTGAGGACTGATCTCCTTTAGGATTTATTGGTTTGATCTCCTTGCAGTCCAAAGGACTCTCAAGAATCTGCCCCAACACCACATTTCAAAACCATCCATTCTTCGGTGCTCAGCTTTCTTTATAGTCCAGCTCTCACATCCATACATGACTACTGGAAAAACCATAGCTTTGACTAGATGGACATTTGTCAGTGAAGTAGTATCTCTGTTTTTTAATCTGTCTAGTTTGGTAATAGCTTTTCTTCCAACGAGAAAGCATCTTTTAATTTCATGATTACAGTCACCATCTACAGTGATTTTGGAGCCCAAGAAAATAAAGTCTGTCACTGTTTCCATTATTTCCCCATCTATTTGCCATGAAGTGATGAGACCAGATGCCATGATTTTCATTTTCTGAATGCTGAGTATTAAGCCAACTTTTTCATTCTCCTCTTTCACTTTCATCAAGACACTCTTTAGTTTTTCCTCACTTTCTGCCATAAGGGTGGTATCATCTGTGTATTGTTGATATTTCTCCCAGCAATTTTGGCAAGGTCAGCATTTCACATGATGTACTTTGTATATAAGTTAAATAAGCAGGGTGACAATATACAGCTTTGACATAGTTTTATTACCTCTGAAAATTCTGCAGTATAATATTAGAAAATTTTGTATAAATTTTCTTCAAGATAGTTCAATGAAGGCATCAATCCATTACTAATTGTCAGATAAAATACCACAAGTTAAAGCTGAACATTTCCATATGGGCTTTAAAGCACAGATAAATACAATGGATATTAAGGTCTTTAAATATAAAGAGCGATCTTGGGGGCAGTCATTTTGACAGGTAACTCCTGCAAAAAGTTCAGCTTGAAAGTAAAATTTAATGCTTACATAATTTACCTCAAAATATTTGTTTTACTATTTTTATATTAATGCAACTGGTATATTAATTTGTTTTCCTGAGAAAGAAGTCATCTGTCCATGTTGCTATTATCCATTCAAAACACTGCTAACTTTATTCTAAACTCTCAGTCCTTCCAGTTTAAAGAGAATATATATTCTAATTATGAAAAATAATGAAAACCTTAAAGTATTTTTAGTATTGTTTAATTTTTATATATTTACCATTATTTAAATAATTTAAAAATCATGAAACCATGAAATATGAGATTTCCTTTTGCCTAGGTAGACAAATTTATTTTTAAATGAATAATAGTGCATTTATATTTCTTTTAACTTAATCATTGAGTTGAATAAATATTCCTTAATAGAAGTCACAGAATATATCTAACTCATCAGTGGCTTCATAATATGCATATGACTTTCTGAGCACAATTTATTTTTTATTTTATTTTCTAAATTATTTTTTATAATCATCACAGAGGTTATAGTAGCATCTAGTAAATATTTATAACTAATCATTAGGGAGACTTAATTCCACTATAATTATATACTTTTACTTCAGGAGCAATGAATTACTAAGCAATAGCTTATAAGAATGAACATTTTACAATTGCTCTGTGCAAAGAATTAAACAAACAAAAAAGCCTTGTGTAATGAGGAATAGGGAAATAGATAAGTAAGCACTTTACTTACTTATTTTACTCACATTACTCTGTAATAATCTCTTAAAATATTAAATACCTGTATTTATGTATTTATAGAAAGGGAGAAAAAGAGAGAGGGAGAGAAAAAATAATTGTGACATTTTCCCCAATGTTATAAATGTATATAATTATACAATTTTTACTGTTATTCAGTCAGTAAGTTGTGTTTGACTCTCTTGTGACCCCATGGACTGAAAAACCATGCCAGGCTCCTCTGCCCTTAGAACTTTCAAGGAAGGAATACTGGGGCAGGTATCCATTTCCTTCTTCAAATATATACAATACCCTCTCTATAAATATCTTCCTCTATATAATTATGATGTAAAATACACATTGGTTAATGAAAATATATTTTTAAAATGTTGACCACAGGTAGAACAAGTTGGACTAAGTTACTAGGGATATTTTACATGCACTCTTAAAAAATCATTGAGGGTTAAAATATTATTTTTCTTGATCTACAAGCAAAGAGAAAAAGCACAATTTGTACTGATGTATTTCACTCTTTCCTTCACTGAGATAGTGATTGTCAGACTTGGCTGCCCACTGAAATCATTTAGGAACTTCCAAAAAAAAAAAAAAATCAGTGTCTGAATTAGAGAGATTCTGATTTCACTGTACTGGGCTTAGGTCTAAACGCAGGTATGTTTAAAAAGTTTTTTGAGCGTATGTGTGATTCTTATGTGCAGTCAGGATTGAGAGTGACTGCCACATTAGAAAATGACTATGGTTCTAGCACAATGGCAGAATGTCTGTCACCAATAATATGCCAAACTTGCAAGTTTCTTAAGTTCTTTCATTCATGTCTTGTGTGTGTGTGTACATGTGTATTTTATGTAGATATATGAAACTGGAGTTGTCATAGAAGTTTAGCAGTCAGCTAACCACAATTTCATTATTATACAAGTCCATTCTCTGGATTTATTCACCACCCAAACAGTAACCATGACAGTGACAGTGAAAGTCACTCAGTTGTGTCTAACTGTTTGCAAATCCATGCACTTGGAATTCTCCAGGCCAGAACATTGGAGTGGGTAGCCTTTCCCTTCTCCAGTGGATCTTCCCAACCCAGGGGATTGAGTCCAGGTCTCCCACAATGCAGGTGGATTCTTTACCAGCTGAGCCACAAGGGAAACCCAAGAATACTGGAGTGGGTAGTCTTTCCCTTCTCCAGGGGATCTTCCCGACCCAGGAATTGAACTGGGGTGTCCTGCATTGCTGGCAGATTGTTTACCAACTGAACTATCAGGGAAGCCCACCACCCAAACAGCTTTCCAATAATTATGTTATAGCTTCTGTAAGACATATCCGCAGAGTGTACAGTGGGTGGGGAAAGGGGAGGTGTATGCCAAATGGGCACTAACTTAGTACCAGTCTACACGATGAAAGGAATGACTCTTGCCCAAAGTGAACAAGTCATGACTAGGGGAGGATTAGGATTCATCAGAGGTGAGAAATTCTTGGAAGAAGGAACTTTGGTGTAAAGGCTTTACAGCAGGAAGAAGCAGTGTGTCTGAGGAGCTGCAAGGCCAATATGACAAGAAAACTGGGAAATTAAGAAACAGGCAGTATGGTATACATTAAAGTTGAAGAATAAAAGTACTACACATCATGGGGCTCTGGATACAAATAAGTATTTTTTTAATCCTAAGAAAAATGTGAAGCTACCAAAATGTTTCATGCAGAGAAGTGACAAAACTGTACTTTTGTTACTGTACATCATACTAGATGTGGTATGGAGAATTAGAAAGTGTGAGTCCATGCCAGTGGTATATAAGAGAGATTACAGAGTCTTATAGTGATGTGGTGGAAATCAATATGAGAAAAAAAGAAAGACTCAGGAAATATTTTCAAATACTGAGGATGTATTTATAAATCTCCTTTCTCATACCCCTCCAGTTAGTTCATCAACACATTCTTAAGTATATATTCCAGATACGTGAAATAATTCTCTCTTGTGCATCAGTTAACTGATCTGTATACTTGAGCTAGTTATAGTACCTAACACATAGGGCTGTTTCAAGTTCATTATTTAATGAAATAATATATGCAAAGTACTTTAAAAAATCTGAAACATTTTTAACATTACATAAGTATTCAATCTGATGAAGATTATGACAGCAATACAATCAGACCTTTGGTTTTCGAATCAAACTTCAACCTGTATTATCATTTTAGGGAAAATGGAAGAAGTCTTGTGAAGGAGCAAGTTAAAAATTTAAGTATATTCCAGTGTGACACATTGCCGCTACTTCTGAGGGCTCCATCTATGTTTGATTCATTGAAGCAATTTAAAGTTCTGGTAAAAAATCTTCCACAAAAATATGTCCTAAGTGTTTTTATAAATGAATATATTTTTTATCTTATGAAAAGCCAAAGAATGATTTCATGTAATCCTTAGTTATTTTAAATAATGTTGTTAAAAAATTGTTGCATTTTCCATTTTAGTTACCTGTTGTCAATCATGATACAAAAATATTAAATGGAAAATTCTAAAATTAAAACATTCCTAAGTTGCAAATTGTGTAACATTTTGAAGAACATGATAAAATCTCATGCCATTCCACCCTGCCCTTCCCGAGATCCCTAAAGATAACACAGCCTTCTTCTGACATCCAACCACCAACATCCTTGTGACTCAGTGGGCTACTTTTACATGCAAAAAATGCAATTGTAATAGATTTTGAAGTGCTACTTTTCTAAATGCCAGCTTTCCTGTAGCTATGCATTATTGACTTTTAAAGGAAAAATTGCCATTAAGATAAAATAGAGAAGTAATGCAGAGACCATGGATTGCAATTGCATGATCAGAGAAGATATCACAAGAGATAAGATAAGTGAATTAGAATGTAAATGCTGACTGGAATATTGGTAAACACAGACACAATACAATGTGCGTGTGTGCTCACTTGCTTCAGTCATGTCCGACTCTTTGCAATCCTATGGACTACAGCCTGCCAGGCTTCTCTATCCGCTGGATTCTCCTGGCAAGAATACTGGAGTGGGTTGCCATGCCCTCCTCCAGGGTATATTCCTGACCCAGGGATCAAACAGCATCTCCTGCATCACCTGCATTTTGAACAAATTATTGCTGAGGCACTAGGGAAGCCTGCAAGACAATCTAAGTGAAGGGAATTATTTGAGCCAAAAGGAAACAAAAAACAGGTTATGTATAACAAAGAGTGAATACTTTTTTTTTTAGTTGTTGTATCAATTATAAAAATATTCTGCTCATAATTGACTACTTCCTGTCCGTATCCACCATGGAACTTGTGCCAAGACCATATTTCTTACTAACCACTTTCTGATAGTGATTGCACGTGAAAGTATTAGTTGCCCAGTTGTGTCTGACTCTCTGCAGCCCAATGGAATACAGCTTGGCAGACTCCGTTGTCCATGGAATTGTTCAGGCAAGAATACTGCAGTGAGTTGCCATTTCCTCCTCTGGGGGTTCTTCTTGACCCAAGGTTCAAACTTGAGTCTCCTGCATTTCAGGCAGGTTCTTTACCACCTGAGCCACCAGGGAAGCCCTGATTGCACATGGGGCTCCTGGAATTGCAGATTTATCTTTAGGATTTCCTATGGGTCCAGCCAAATTTTAAAAACTGAATCTACTGATAATATACTCATAAATTATTCAAACCGGAATTTGTTTCTTTGTTAATAAATTTTAAAGACATATGAATCCTCTGATATGAAATAGGGAAAAGGATGAATAGCAACGGAAAAGAAACATCTGGTGAAGACAAAAGAAGCATATTAAAGCTTGCACTAGAATATTTTCTTAGTATCAGAAAGTGAAGCTTATCAGTATTTTGTCATGCTGGCCTATACCAAGGTATACCAATGATGTTAGGTGGCATATTCTTCATTTTTTTTTTTTTATTTCTTAAAAAAAGTACTTCATTTCTATAATTATAATATTGAATAAAGTAATTATTTTAAAATAATCATTTCCAAAAAATGTCAGATGGCATTTCTGACTTTCAGAAATTAATGTAAAATCAAGAAGAAAAATCCCATAAGTGAAGAACTCTGGATAGCTGATCAGCTTTACCTATGGTGCTTAGCTTTTAAACAGAGTGGATGGCAGTACATCATTTCAGATATGTATGTAAGACTGTTTACAGTCTTTAATAAGATGCATGAAATGAGCAGAAATATTTTTTTCTAATAATAATATCACTGTAATTATTGGTGTAATAGTGTTTAATCTATGTGACACTGACACATATGTGACAAATATGTGATGTTGCATTTTATCTTTCATGACTCTCACATTTTATACTATAAAAGGCCTTCCCCTATGATAGCATATCAAAGTTTTACCCATCATTTAAATCTCCACCCAATTGTCTAGAGAAAATTCTTCCTCTTACTTATCAAATTTCTGGCTTAAAACTCAACATTCAAAAAATGAAGATCATGGAATCCAGTCCCATCACTTCATGGCAAATAGATGGGAATGGGAACAGTGACAGACTATTTTGGGGGGCTCAAAATCATTGTAGATGGTGACTGCAGCCATGAAATTAAAAGATGCTTTCTCCTTGGAAGAAAAACTATCTCAAACCTAGACAATGTGTTAAAAAAACAGAGACATTACTTTGCTGACAAAGGTCTGTATGGTTTTTCCAATAGTCATGTATGGATGTGAGAGTTGGACCAAAAAAAAAAAAAAAAAGGTTGAGTGCTAAAGAACTCATGCCTTCAATCTGTGGTGCTGGGGAAGACTCTTGAGGGTCTCATGGACTACAAGGAGATCAAACCAGTCCATTCTAAAAGGAAATCAGTCCTAAATACTCATTGGAAGGACTGATGCTGAAGCTGAAGCTCCAATACATTGGCCATCTGATGAGAAAAACTGACTCATTAGAAAAGATCCTGATGCTGGGAAAAATAGAAGGCAAAAGGAGAAGGGAACTACAGAAGATGAGATGATTGGATGGCATTGCTGACTCAGTGGATGTGAGTTTGAGCAACCTCCAGGAGATGGTGATGGACAGGGAAGCCTGGTGTCCTGTAGTCTATGCAATCACAAAGAGTTAGATATGACTGAGTGATTGAACAACAAACCAAGTTGCAAAGAATGCAACCATGATTTACCAACTTTTAAAAATGTTTATATTTATTTCCAGATAGTATTAAAGTAATTTAGAATTTGTACCTGAGAATATACAATCTTTGTGAAAGTAAGATTTGTTTTTTCTGATCAATTATTGAATCTCACAGAGCATTTACAACTGTGATATAGATGTAATGAACACTCAATAAGTGGGTGTTTACTAGGAGTCTGAGTGCATAAACCATGGAGGAATAAAGAAGGAAAGACCTGATTAACTAGGCAAATTAAAGACTAGACTAACAAATTAATTTCCTTCAATGGTTTGAAATGCAGTATAAATCTATGGATAACTAATGGCATAGTAATTATTGTGTAGTAGTCTGAAAGAAAACTAAGATATAAAACTTTAGGAAAATACCTTCTCTGAGAAACTTATACTGGTCCTTGATCACTTTTAATTTTAAGGTACAAATAGTAAAACATCCAGTTCAGTTACGTTCAGTCCCTCAGTTCTGTCTGACTCTTTGCGACCCCATGAATTGCAGCACGCCAGGCCTCCCTGTCCATCATCAACTCCTGGAGTCTACCCAAACTCATGTCCGTTGAGTCGGTGATGCCACACAACCATCTCATCCTCTGTCGTCCCTTTCTCCTCCTGACCCCAATCCCTCATATCATCAGGGTCTTTTCAAAAAAGTCCACTCTTCACATCAGGTGAAGTATTAGAGTTCAGCTTCAACATCAGTCCTTCCAATGAATACCCAAGACTGATCTCCTTTAGGATGGACTGGTTGGATCTCCTTTCAGCCCAAGGGACCCTCAAGAGTCTTCTCTAACACCATAGTTCAAAATCATTAATTCTTTGGTCCTCAGCTTTCTTTACAGCCCAACTCTCACAGCCATACACGACTACTGGAAAAACCATAGCCTTACCTACACAGACCTTTGTTGATAAAGTAATGTCTCTGCTTTTTAATATGCTGTCTAGGTTGGTCATAACTATCCTTGCAAGGAGTAAGCGTCTTTTAATTTCAAGGTTGCAATCATCATCTGCAGTTATTTCGGAGCTCAAAAATATAAAAGTCAGCAACTGTTTCCACTGTTTCCCCATCTATTTGCCATGAAGTGATGGGACTGGATGCCATGATCTTAGTTTTCTGAACGTTGAGCTTTAAGCCAACTTTTTCACCCTCCTCTTTCACTTTCATCAAGAGGCTCTTTAATTCTTAGCTTTCTGCCATTAGGGTGGTGTCGTCTGCACATCCAAGGTTATTGATATTTCTCCTGGCAATCTTAATTCCAGCTTGTGCTTCCTCCATCCAAGCGTTTCTCATGATGTACTCTGCAAATAAGTTAAATAAGCAGGGTAACAATATACAGCCTTGACGTACTCCTTTTCCTATTCATTATTAGTCTGTTGTTCCATGTCCAGTTCTAACTGTTGCTTCTTGTCTTACATACGATTTCTCAAGAGGAAGGTCAGGTGATCTGGTATTCCCATCTCTTTCAGAATTTTCCACAGTTTGTTGTGATCCACACAGTTAAAGGTTCAGCATAGTCAATAAAGTAGAAATAGATGGTTTTCTGGAACTCTTTTGCTTTTTCAATAATTCAGCAGATGTTGGCAATTTGATCTCTGGTTCCTCTGCCTTTTCTTAAACCAGTTTGAACATCTGGAAGTTCACAGTTCACGTATTGCTGAAGCCTGGCTTGGAGAACTTTGAGCATTACTTTACAAGTGTGTTAGATGAGTGCAATTGTGCTGTAGTTTGAACATTCTTTGGCATTGCCTTTCTTTGGGATTGGAATGAAAACTGACCTTTCCCAGTCCTGTGGCCACTGCTGAGTTTTCCAAATTTGCTGGCATATTTAGTGCAGCACTTTCACAGCACATCTTTTAGGATTAGAAATAGCTCAACTGGAATTCCATCACCTGCACTAGCTTTGTTTGTAGCGATGCTTTCTAAGGCCCACTTGACTTCACAATCCAGGATGTCTGGCTCTAGTTGTGTGAACATACCATCGTGATTATCTGGGTCATGAAGATCTTTTTGGTACAGTTCTTCAGTGTGTTGTTGCAACCCCTTCTTCATATCTTCTGCTTCTTTTAGGTCCATACCATTTCTGTCCTTTATTGAGCCCATCTTTCCCTTGGTATCTCTAATTTTCTTGAAGATATATCTAGTCTTTCCCATTCTATTGTTTTCCTCTATTATTTGCATTGATCACTGAGGAAGGCTTTCTTATCTCTCCTTGCTATTCTTTCGAATTCTGCATTCAAATAGGTATACCTTTTCTTTTCTCCTTTGCTTTTCACTTCCTTTCTTTTCACAGCTATTTGTAAGGCCTCCTCAGACAGCCATTATGCCTTTTTGCATTTCTTTTCCATGGGGATGGTCTTGATTCCTGTCTGCTGTACAATATCAAGAACCTCCATCCATAGTTCATCAGGCTCTCTGTCTATCAGATCTAGTCCCTTCAATATATTTCTCACTTCCACTGTATAATCATAAGTGATTTGATTTAGGTCATACCTGAATGGTCTAGTGGTTTTCCCCACTTTCTTCAATTTAAGTTTGAATTTGGCAATAAGGAGTTCATGGTCTGAGACACAGTCAGCTCCTGGTCTTGTTTTTGATGACTGTATAGAATGTCTCCATATTGGCTGCAAAGAATATAGTTAATCTGATTTCAGTGTCAACCATCTGGTAATGTCCATGTGTAGAGTCTTCTCTTGTTTAGTTAGAAGAGGGTGTTTGCTATGACCAGTGCGTTCTTTTGGCATAACTCTGTTAGCCTTTGCCCTGCTTCATTCTGTACTCCAAGGCCAAATTTGTATGTCACTCCAGGTGTTTCTTGACTTCCTTCTTTAGCATTCCAGCCCCCTATAATGAAAAGGACATCTTCTTTTGTGTTAGTTTTAAAAGGTCTTGTAGGTCTTCATAGAACCATTCAACTTCAGCTTCTTCAGCATTACTGGTTGGGGCATAGACTTAGGATACCATGATATTGAATGGTTTGCCTTGGAAAGGAATGGAGATCATTCTGTGGTTTTTGAGATTGCATTCACGTACTGCATTTTGGACCCCTTGTTGACTATGATGGCTACTCCATTTCTTCTAAGCGATTCCTGCCCACAGTAGTAGATATAATGGTCATCTGAGTGTAATTCACCTATTCCAGTCCATTTTAGTTCACTGATTCCTAGAATGTCGACATTCACTCTTGCCATCTCCTGTTTGACCACTTCCAATTTGCCTTGACTCATGGACATAACATTCCAGGTTCCTAGGCAATATTGCTCTTTCAGCATCAGACCTTTGTTTCTATCACCACTCACATCCACAACTGGATGTTATTTTTGCTTTGACTCCATCCCTTCATTCTTTCTGGAGTTATTTCTCCATTGATCTCCAGTAGCATATTGGGCATCTATTGACCTAGGGAGTTCATCTTTCAGTGTCCTACCTTTTTGCCTTTTCATACTGTTCATGGTATTCTCAAGGCAAGAATACTGAAGTGATTTGCCATTCCCTTCTCCAGTGGACCACATTCTGTCAGACTCTCCATCATGACCTGTCTTCTTGGGTGGCCCCACATGGCATGACTTAGTTTCATTGACCACAAGACTGTGGTCATTGAGTTAGACAAGGCCAGAGGTGGCAGCCAAGAGGAGCTACCCCACTTCCAAGGTAAGGAGCAGTGGCTGCGCTTTGCTGAAGCAGTCGTGAAGAGATACCCCATGTCCAAGATAAGAGAAACCCCACTAAGACGGTAGGCACTGAGAGAGCGCATCAGGGGGCAGACAGACTGAAACCACAATCACAGACAACTAGCCAATCTGATCACATGGGCCACAGCTTGTTAATTATTTAATAAATGCTTACAGAATAAAGTTCCAAATTATTGAGTAAAATCACTGAAACTTAGTACTTAAATATGTAATTTGACATTATTTTGATTATGGATAGTAAAAGAAAAATTCTCTTTTTTTAAAACTGATAGACGTTTATTTTTCCCATATCTCAGATATAGCAACCTGACTTATATCAGAGAAAAGGAAAAAGAAAGAGTAATTTCCACATTTTAAAACCAAAAAGTAGTTGGAAAATAAATATTTCAAGTCAATATATTTTGAATTACATGTGAATCATAGAATTTTTCACTGGTCATTTTAAGCAATGACAAAGAATACTTAAACTATTACACAAATGCACTCATTTCACATGCTAGTAAAGTAATGCTCAAAATTCTCTAAGCCATGCTTCAACAGTATATGGACTGTGAACTTCCAGATGTTCAAGTTGGATTTAGAAAAGGCAGAAGAACCAGGGATCAAATTGCCAACATCCACTGGATCATTGAAAAAGCAAGAGAGTTCCAGAAAAACATCTAATTCTGCTTTATTGACTATCTCAAAGTCTTGAACTGTGTGGGTAACAATAAACTGCAGAAATTTTTTAAAGAGATGGGAATAACAGACCACCTGACCTGTCTTTTGAGAAATCTGTTTGTAGGTAAGAAACAACAGTTTGAACTGGACATGGAACAATAGACTGGTTCCAAATCAGGAAAGGAGTACATCAAGGCTATATATTGTCACCCTGCTTTTTTAACTTATATGTAGAGTACATCATGAAAAATGCAGGGCTTGATGAAGCACATGCTGGAATCAAGATTGCCAGGAGAAATATCAATAACCTCAGATATGCAGATGACACCACCCTTATGGCAGAAAGTGAAGAAGAGCTAAAGAGCCTCTTGATGAATGTAAAAGAGGAGAGTGAAAAAGTTGGCTTAAAGCTCAACATTCAGAAAACTAAGATTATGGCATCTGGTCCCATCAACTTCATGGCAAATAGATGTAGAAATAGTGGAAAGAGTGACAGAATTTTTTTTTTTTTTTTGGCTCCAATATCACTGCAGATGGTGACTGCAGCCATGAAATTAAAAGATGCTTGTTTTAGGAAGAAAAGTTATGACCAGCCTAGATAGCATATTAAAAAGCAGAGACATCACTTTGCCAACAAAGGTCTATCGAGTCAAAGCTTTGGTTTCTTCCAGTAGTCATGCATGGATGTGAGAGTTGGACTATAGAGAAAACTGAGTGGCAAAGAATTGATGGCTTTGAACTGTGGTGTTGGAGAAGACTCTTGAGAGTCCCTTGGACTGCCAGGAGATCTAATCAGTCCATCCTAAATGGACTGAATATTCATTGTATGGACTGATGCTGAATCTGAAACTCCAATAGTTTTGGCCACCTGATGTGAATAACCAACTCATTAGGGAAGACCCTGATGCTGGGAAAGATTGAAGGCGAGGGGAGAAGGGGACGACAGAGGATGAGATAGTTGGATGACATCAGTGACTCAGTGAACATGAGTTTGAGTAAACCCCTGGAGTTGGTGATGGACAGGGAGGCCTGGCGTGCTGCAATTCTTGGGGTTGCAAGGAGTTGGACACAACCAAGCAACTGAACTGAACTGAAAAGTAAATAATTAATTTTCATTTTCTAGGAAACTTGTCTACCAGAACAGAAGATGAAAATAAAATTGTGCTATCTTGAATAAAAGAAGTGTCTAAAGATTTAAAGGAGGTATTTTACCAAGTATAAGATCAAGACTAACATAC
Source organism: Odocoileus virginianus (assembly GCF_023699985.2). Lineage (NCBI taxonomy): Eukaryota > Metazoa > Chordata > Mammalia > Artiodactyla > Cervidae > Odocoileus > Odocoileus virginianus. The sequence goes on along the minus strand of NC_069681.1, from coordinate 62,915,383 downwards.
CAAGATATTTACAGACATGAAACACCATGTCAGTGCTATTTTTGTTTTCTATTTGCTCTCTCAAAGATTAATTTTCAACATATCTGAACACACTTTACGTTTTTGCTATACATTGACCTTCAAGTGACATGATTAAGAACCCACCTAGTAATTTCAATAACTTCATTCATTAAGATCCTATTTATATGTTTATATTTGTTCATTTTTAATTATTTCTTGCTTGAACTGAAATTTTCTGAATTTTTTCTAGGTTGCATTGACTATATATATATACATATATAATATATATTATATATACGTGCACTTGAGCTTCAGGTATATTGATATTTGGAATTTAAGACAGTGTGAGTTTTATCTTAAGAGGAAACTTTTATTTAATGGGTCTATTAATGATTTTCTTCAATCCATGACAGTATCTTCTACACATTTAACCAAGTTCTAATAAGATCTGGCAATATTTTAGGAACTTGTAGTCAGTTAAATAAAAATGAATATAATATTGTTGCATTCTAGAAGCTAATCAGCTATTTATGATAATTAAATAAGTATGATCCATAGTTATTGGTGACATAATAATACCACTATGTACCAGGAATGCAAAAAAGAGAAAAACAAGCATTGTGAAGTGTGGTAAAGGAGGATTTTATGTAGAAAATGACATTAAACCCAAATATTATGAGATGAATAAGAATTTGCTAGTCAGGAAATAGAGGAGGGGACTCAGATGGCAAAGAGTCTGTCTGAGATGTAGGAGACCTGGCTTCAATTCCTAGGTCCAGAAGATTCCCTGGAGAAGGAAATGGCAGGCCACTCCAGTATTCTTGCCTGGAGAATTTCATGACCAGAGAAGCCTGGTGAGCTAAAGTGCATGGGGTCACAGAGAGTTGGACATGACTGAGCAACTAATACTTTCACACTTTCAGTCTGGGTGGAGGCAACACCTTGTTCACAGTAAACTGTAAAAAAGCTCTGTGCATTTCCAGCTTGTTAAAATATTTAGTGTTATAAATCTCAGAGTATAATAGTAGAGGGAAGTAGCAGAGTTTATGATAACATTAGGTAAATATTAATGAGTTATGAATGTTATGTCAAAGAGTTTGTTCTTTCCAGTCAGATAAATAGATGATCAGATTTGTGTTTCAGAAGGTTAACTTTGGTAATAAGGGAAATTAATTGAAGGGTAGAGACTACGGTAATTAATGTCTCCTGTACAAGAGAACTACACGAGACCTAATTATTTTATTTCTTTCTGGTGGATCCTAGCATAAGTTTGTTGTTTATGTTTTACAAGCATGTAGGATATAAGCAAATAGAAAACATATAATCTTTCAGAATGATTTTTGGGAAGCTGTGATTGGCTTATCTTACTGCTGTAAGATCTGGCACCCAAAACAATGTTGATCAGCTGCCACACATGCCTTCTGGCTTTAACAATCTGTTCCTCTCACCCCATAGGTCTACACATCAAGATTCTTCCCTTTATCCACACTGTCTGCACATTCATCTCCTCTGAGTCCTCTTCTGTGTTTTGCAGACTCTTGTTTCTGTGTTGCATGTTTTGTCATTCCAGCCTGTTCTCTCTAAGCTGTCATCTAATTTTGTAGGCTGTTAGCAACTTTCAAAGATAAGAAAAAAGCAAAAAAAATAAGTCAGGATCCTTACATTTCAGAATCTTATAACACTGGTAACATTTTATTTTTAATCCATTGTCTTCAAAATTGTTTTAAGCAATGGAAATCAGCTGCCTCAGTTTATCTTTAATGACCCACTTGTCTTTACCTTTCCATCTTAAATCTTTTAAGAAGATGCACACAGGTTAATGGGCTTCCCAGGTGGCTCAGTAGCAAGGAAAATGCCAGCCAATGCATGGAAACATAAGTGTGTGTTTGATCCCTGGATTGGGAAGATCCCCTGGGGGAGGGCATGACAACTGACACCTGGATTGTTGCCTGGAAAATCCCACAGACAGAATTCTGGTGGGATACAGACCATGGGGTCACAAAGAGTTGGACATGACTGGAGTGACTTAGCACGCATGTAGACAGGTTAATATACCTGCATGAATTTCTACATGTAACGGCCAAGGTTAGAGATCCACTATAGACATTTCCTCTAAAAACACTTTTCTGACATTTCACACTAACACATACTAGAGTCGGACATGATGAAGCGAGTAACACTTTCATTTGACTTTTATATACTGGCAGCAATTGACCTTTGTTAGTTCAAATTCATGCTAACTTCTTGTAGTGAAAAACATATAAAAGCCGAAAATGAAAACAGAATACACTTCTATGCCAAAGACTACCTGTAAAAGGATTTGGGTACATAGCTTTAGATCTTGAGTTCAGTTCAGTCGCTCAGTCGTGTCCTGAAATGCAGCACACCAGGCCTCCCTGTCCATCACCAACTCCCGGAGTTTACTCAAACTCATGTCCATTGAGTCAGTGATGCCGTCCAGCCATCTCATCCTCTGTCATCCCCTGCTCCTCCTGCTCCTCCTAACATGAGGATCGTTTCCAATGAGTCAACTTTATGCATGAGTTGGCCAAAGCATTGGAGTTTCAGCTTCAGCATCAGTCCTTCCAATGAACACCCAGGACTGATCTCCTTTAGGATGGACTTGTTGGATCCCCTTGCAGTCCAAGGGACTCTCGAGAGTCTTCTAAAAAACCACAGTTCAAAAGCATCTATTTTTCAGCACTGAGCTTTCTTCACAGTCCAACTTTCACATCCATATATGACCACTGGAAAACCATAAACTTGATTAGGCGGACCTTTGATGGCAAAGTAATGTCTCTGCTTTTTAATATGCTATCTAGGTTGGTCATAACTTTCCTTCCAAGGAGTCTTTTAATTTCATGGCTGTAATCACCACCTGACCTGCCTCTTGACAAACCTGTATGCAGGTTAGGAAGCAACAGTTAGAACTGGACATGGAACAACAGACTGGTTCCAAAGAGCAAAAGGAGTACCTCAAGGCTGTATATTGTCACCCTGCTTATTTAACTTATATGCAGAGTACATCATGAGAAACGCTGGGCTGGAAGGAGCACAAGCTGGAATCAAGATTGCCAGGAGAAATATCAATAACATCAGATATGCAGATGACACCACCCTTAAGCAGAAAGTGAAGAGGAACTAAAAAGCCTCTTGATGAAAGTGAAAGAGGAGAGTGAAAAAGTTGGCTTAAAGTTCAACGTTCAGAAAACTAAGATCATGGCATCTGGTCCCATCCCTTCATGGCAAATAGATGGGGAAACAGTGTCAAACTTTATTTTTTTGAGCTCTAAAATCACTGTAGATATTGATTGCAGCCAGGAAGTTAAAAGACCTAGATCTTCAGTACAGTTCACTTCAGTCACTCAGTCATGTCTGACTCCTTGCGAACCCATGAATCACAGCACACCAAGCCTCCCTGTCCATCACCAACTCCTGTAGTTTACTCTGACTCACGTCCATCGAGTTGGTGATGCCATCCAGCCATCTCATCTTCTGTCATCCCCTGTTCCTCGTGCCCCCAATCCCTCCCAGCATCAGGGTCTTTTCCAATGAGTCAACTCTTCACATGAGGCAGCCAAAGTACTGGAGTTTCAACTTCAGTATCAGTCCTTCCAATGAACACCCAGGACTGATATCCTTTAGGATGGGCAGGTTGGACCTCCTTGCAGTCCAAGGGACTCTCAAGAGTCTTCTCCAACACCACAGTTCAAAAGCATCTATCTTTTGGTGCTCAGCTTTCTTTACAGTCCAACTCTTACATCCATTCATGACCACTGGAAAAACCATAGCCTTGACTAGACGGACTTTTGTTGGCAAGTAATGTCTCTGCTTCTTAATATGCTGTCTAGGTTGGTCATAACTTCCCTTCCAAAGAGTAAGTGTCTTTTAATTTCATGGCTGCAATCACCATCTGCAGTGATTTTGGAGCTCAAAAAAATAAAGTTTGACACTGTTTCCCCATCTATTTGCCATGAAGGGATGGGACCAGATGCCATGATCTTAGTTTTCTGAACGTTGAGCTTTAAGCCAACTTTTTCACTCTCCTCTTTTACTTTCATCAAGAGGCTTTTTAGTTCCTCTTCACTTTCTGTCATAAGGGTGGTGTCATCTGCATATCTGATGTTATTGATATTTCTCCTGGCAATCTTGATTCCAGCATGTGCTTCTTCCAGCCCAGCATTTCTCATGATGTACTCTGCATATAAGTTAAATAAGCAGGGTGACAATATACAGCCTTGAGGTACTCCTTTTGCTTTTTGGAGCCAGTCTGTTGTTCCATGTCCAGTTCTAACTGTTGCTTCCTGACCTACATACAGATTTCTCAAGAGTCTGGTATTCCTATCTCATTCAGAATTTTCCACACTTTATTGTGATCCACACAAAGGCTTTGGCATAATCAATATAGCAGAAATTGATGATTTTCTGGAACTCTCTTGTTTTTTCAACGATCCAGCAGATGTTGGCAATTTGATCCCTTGTTCCTCTGCCTTTTCTGCAACCAGTTTGAACATCTGGAAGTTCACGGTTCATGTATTGCTGAAGCCTGGCTTGGAGAATTTTGAGCATTACTTTACAAGCATGTGAGATGAATGCAATCGTGTGGTAGTTCGAGCATTCTTTGGCATTGCCTTTCTTTGGGATTGGAATGCAAACTGACCTTTTCCAGTCTTGTGGCCACTGCTGAGACTTCCAAATTTGCAGGCATATTTAGTGCAGCGCTTTCACAAAGTCATCATTTAGGATTTGAAATAGCGCAACTTGAATTCCATCATGTCCACTAGCTTTGCTCGTAGTGATGCTTTCTAAGGCCCACTTGACTTCACGTTCCAGGATGTCTGACTCTAGGTGAGTGATCACACCACCGTGATTATCTGGGCCATGAAGATCTTTTTTGTACAGTTCTTCTATATTCTTGCAACCTCTTCTGAATATCTTCTGCTGCTGATAGGTCAATACGATTTCTGTCCTTTATTGAGTCCATCTTTGCATGAAATGTTCCCTTGGTATCTCTGATTTTCTTGAAGAAATCTCTAGTCTTTCCCATTGTGTTGTTTTCCTTGATTTCTTTGTATTGAGCACTTGGGAAAGTTTTCTTGTCTCTCCTTGCTATTCTTTGAAACTCTGCATTCAAGTGGGTTTATCTCTCCTTTTCTCCTTTGTTTTTCCTCAGGAGGTGTGGCCAGGTGGAGATATCCCTCATGCAAGGAAAGGAGCAGTGGCTGCGCTTTGCTGGAACAGCCGTGAAGAGATACCCCACGTACAAGGTAAGAGAAACCTAAGTAAGATGGTAGGTGTTGCAAGCAGGCATCAGAAGGCAGACAATCTGAAACCATAATCCCAGAAAACTAGCCAATCTGAAAACACAGACCACAGCCTTGTCTAACTCAATGAAACTAAGCCATGCCATGTGGGACCACCCAAGATGAATGCGTCATGGTGGAGAGAGCTGACAGAATGTGGTCCACTGGAGAAGGGAATGGCAAACCACTTCAGTATTCTTGCTTTGAGAATCCCATGAACAGTATGAAAAGGCAAAATGATGGGATACTGAAAGAGGAACTCCCCAGGTCAATAGGTGCCCAATATGCTACTGGAGATCAGTGGAGAAATAACTCTAGAAAGAATGAAGGGAGCGAAAGCAAAAACTATACCCAGTTGTGGATGTGACTGGTGATAGAAGCAAGTTCCGGTGTTGAAAAGAGCAATATTGCATAGGAACCTGGAATGTTAGGTCCATCAATCAAGGCAAATTGGAAGTGGTCAAACAGGAGATGGCAAGAGTGAATGTCGACATTCTAGGAATCAGTAAACTAAAATGGACTGGAATGGGTGAATTTAACCCAGATGACCATTATATCTACTACTGTGGGCAAAAATACCTTAGAAGAAATGAAGTAACCATCATGGTCAACAAAAGAGTCCCAAATGCAGTACTTGGATGCAATCTCAAAAACGACAGAATGATCTCTGTTCGTTTCCAAGGCAAACCATTCAATATCACGGTAATCCGAGCCTATACCCAAAGCAGTAATGCTGAAGAAGCTGAAGTTGAATGGTTCTATGAAGACCTACAAGACCTTTTAGAATTAACATCCAAAAAAGATGGGAATACTTGATACAATGTACATGGTATGTAAATATTTGACTGCTCATGCGAGTTCAAGTTTTGGTTTTTGGAACTTTCTGGAAGTTTTTGTTAAACATTTTCTGTCCATGGTTGCCTGAATCTGCTGATACAGATCCTGTATTTATGGAAAGCATACTCTAGGTGATTGACATGAAGGTGTTTTCCAACCTATAACCTGAGCAGACAATTAGTAAAAAGATCACTATTAGAGCATGGAAACGGATGCAAAAAGTTTTGAGTATCTTTATAACAGTAACTCAGTTGTTTTATTTGTGCTTCAGTTTTCTAATCTCTAAAGATAATGTTAATAATGCTATTTACCTCAAGCAGTTGTTGCTGCTGCTGCTGCTGCTGCTAAATCGCTTCAGTCGTGTCCAACTCTGTGCGACCCCAAAGACGGCAGCCCACTAAGCTCCACCATCCCTGGGATTCTCCAAGCAAGAACACTGGAGTGGGTTGCCATTTCCTTCTCCAGTGCATGAAAGTGAAAAGTGAAAGTGATTTTCCAGGCCAGAGTACTGGAGTGGGTTGCCATTGCCTTCTCCCAAGCAGTTGTTGTGAAAGTTAAATAAGAGAATGTACTTAAATTTCTTTGGCCCATTTTTAGCACTTTTCAAAAATAAATGTAACTTTTAGTTTAATGTGATTTCATATACTGAGGGTCAAAAAACAGGGTCAAGGTTCAAACTTTGGCTCAGAAGAAAGAAAGAAATGATCTGGATTCACATTTCATAATTCAAAATTCTATCACTTTTCCACCATTTTTCTTTTGTTTCTCTCTACATCTTAGTTATAAATTCTACCTATAGTATTGACATTTTATACTTATTTCTAATGTTTAGCAGTTACTGAGATTCAGCATAAAGTTAGTGCTTGAAGATGTTGAGTAGTCAGTATGTTTTTATTCATACTGACTTACGGACTATGCAACTGTTTGTCATCAAAGTAGGAAAAATCAATCTCAATATTTATTTTGATTGTATTGTATGTAATTAACATAATCTTAATGAAATATAAGTATTTTATGATATAGGTAAAAATGATAGGCTGCATTTTAGGAAAAAAAATAATGGCCATTATTGTTTAAATGATGATAAAATCTCTAAAGAAAAAAAACTATATGTCAAAGCATTTATTTTTTTTGCTAAAAGTATGAGAATCTATACATTTAACATAGATAATATGTTAGCAAAAAAGTTGTTTTATTCATAAAGGTCTAGAAGTTCTAGTTATAATGTCCCTACTATAGATGTCGACATACTGAATACAGTGTATTTTTCATCCTTCAGTCTTTGTAGAGAGACTTATTAATTAATAGTAGGATTATTTTTGTCTAGAGTAAATATTGGAGAGTAGGCATCAAAGAAGAGTGGTTACTCTAAATCAGAAGTTCAGTTTCAGGTGTAGACTGTTACAAGCATATCATCTATTTTAATCCTTCACTATTTTTTTTTTTTTTTTAGTTCTACCAGTTTATTGCTACCAACCCATCTCCCTCGTGCACACATGCTCAGTCATGTAATCCCATGGACTTCAGCCCGCCAGACTCCTCTGTCCATGGATTTTTCCAGGCAAGAATACTGGAGTGGGTTGCCATTTCCTTCTCCATAATCCTTCACTATTTTTTTCATATAATTGATAATAGAAATTTTCTGCCACTTAGTAAAATGGGTGGTCTTTAACATGTGTGGAAAAAGAAGAAATATTTTGTTTGCAAGTACCTGTCCTTATGTCAACATTATCTGATTAAAGAAGAAGGTTATAAATTAGAGTCATAAAAGATTGTTCACTAACCTGTTCAAAATCAAAGGTTTTTTCAAGAATACAGGTTTTCAGGTATGCCCCAAAACAGGGATTCGATAGCTTGGTTTAAACCACAGTTTTAGCTGTATTCCATAACAAGGAGCTGTGCTTTGTTTAGCTTATAAATCAAGTGATATGTCTAGTTTTGTTTCTGCCTAATTTGCAGAAAAACACCTTATGTGTGCATCAGAATTTGATCCAACACCTTTTACCCCAATCACATAGACAATAAGGCTGTGGTAACAAAAATTATATTCCACAGCTACTGTAGCCTACAGATAGGTACTAAAGAAACTCTAATATTTACATTCTAAAGTTAGAATACTTACAGAAACCATATATATGTGTGTATATATGTATATATTCTCCCATTGACATTCATCATTTTGAGTTATTGGCAAGCACACATATTATATAACACAGTTTTTATAGTAAATTTGTTACTTCTTTTTAAATTTGACAGCAGAAAAACCAGTTTCTTATAGAAAAGTTTTGAAAATCTCAACACTGTAGTGTATCTAATATAGTAATGTACACATTTTACTTTCCTTTATTTAGGTAAAGCCAAAGATAAGTTTTCCTAGAATTAAAGGTCAACAGCTACTAGATAGTCTTCTGTTACCTTGCTAAACCCAAAGCAATATAAGAACAGTATTATGTTTGTTCCCAGTTCTATCTCTGGCACCCAGGGAAGTCCTTGGTGATACAGTATTGTGAATAAAACCTTGCCTGAAAATTTCAATCTAATGTAATAAAGCAGCACCAAGTTGAACTTAATTTTATATAAATAATATAACAGACTCAATAGCTCATTATTTTCAAAAAATAGTGAGGTGATAGTTTATTACAAAAATAACAAAAATATTATACTTTCAAATATAACTTTTTCATAAAACTTTTTATTTTACTTCACTATAATATAAAGAAAAAACTAATTAAGCACTGAAAAGAATACCAATAAAGCAGCATTATTCCTTTTAACATACATGGAGTCCTAATAATTAGACCATTCAGATTAAAGATAAGAATTAATCATATTGTACTGTTCTTTGTAAAAATATACAAATGTATAGATATAGATGGATGCAAGATGCATCAAAATGTCTAGTTAAAACTTTATCCAATTTTGACATGAGAGTGCAAGTATAGAATTGCACATATATAGTGATTCATTTTCTTAAAATGTAATATATTGTGCTTTTTTGTATAGTACCTTAAACTGCTAATTATTCTGCATTTTTGTCATTATTTAAGAATGTTAAACAGTTCAGTCTGGCAAAATAATGGAAATATGTTTTCCTTATTTTCACCCTTTAACCAAGCATAAAATGTTGTATGAGTTAATTTTTGCATTACTGTCTTTTATCCTAAAGTTTAAAGTACAATGTGAATCTAACTGATTAAAAATATATATACATAGCCTATCTCATTCCATTCAACTGGAACATTAATGCTATAATATTTTCTTACATATTAACTTTTCAGAAACTGCTAGCTTTGAAGAATCACATAACTGAGTACTGATGACTTATGTTTCATTTTAAAAGTCACTATTAAAGCCACTTCCAAATTCTATTTGAATTTCTACATTTAAAACTACTTTTTAACTGAAACAGCCAGAGAATAAAACTTGCTAGGATGTCAGTTTTCATCTTTATTGTTTCTTGAACAGAGGTTCATGTCTTGTGAAAAGGTAAAATGCTTTTGGAATGAACTTTTGTCTGTATTTAATCTGACAATCTAATCTCCAAAGGAAAAAAAAAAAAAATACAATGTATTTCTCTTTAATATTTTCCTGGTAGTGCTGAATGATGAGTTCATCTTATGGAGCTAATAAGTCACTACTAATGGCACAACTAGCTCCTTGAACTTAGCATTGCTAATGCACTCAAGCCTCAGTATTTGGTGTCTTAAAACATTTGAGGTGTTACAGAAACAACACTGAAAGAAGCAGAGTGAGTCCACACTGCTGGGCAATTGCCATAACAAAAGGTACTAGTAAATAAACATCTATCATGATAATAAGAGTCACATAAATAATTAGTATCAATGCCAATACCTTCAATTTTATATGGTATACTCTTTGAATTAAAAAATAATAATTTATTAAAAAATATTTGGTTTTCTATATGTGTTGAGTGCTTAAGACATCAAACAACAGAAACAATAATTTTGTCCTCTGGGGGTTTACATTCTAGCAATGGTAATTAGAATAAAGACACAAAGAAGATTGATTTGATTTCATCTAAAAATTAAAAAAAATCATTTCATTTTCATTAGAGATTTATTTGGAATAATTTAAATGAAACATATTTTCTGAATGCCTAATTGATTACAGTAAAAATTCCCTTAATAAAATAGGAGATAAGGGCATTTTCTTACTGTCAGAGCATTAGCTATGATAGTGTTTTTTACAATAAATATTTGGTCTCACATTAGCTGTTAGTATTTCACAAATCTCTAGACTTGCACAAACAATGGTTTGACTGATTTTAAAAGTTTAGCAATTTAGTCACTTTAACAAGCATCATAAATATGCAAACATGCATAAGTCTTAGTATTTTATTAATGATGTGTATAGGCTACTATGTTTATACTTTTTGTATATTACATGAAAAAAGACAACAGTTTTTATAGAATTATAAACTAATATATTCTTGAATGGGCTTCCTTGAATGGCTCAGCAGTAAAGAATTTGTGTCCCAAAGTAGGAGACACAGGTTTGATCCCTGGGTTGGAAAGATCCATTGCAGATGGAAATGGCAACCCACTCCAGTATTCTTGCTTGGAAAAACTCATGGACAGAGGAGCCTGGCAGTTACAGTCCATGGGGTCACAAGAGTCACAAACGACTTAGTGACTAAACAACAATAATGATACTCTTGAATATGATATGAATTCATATGTAAAACAAACCCATTAAAGATTTCCATAAAAAGAGAAACACATTAACTTACATACTCACTAAAGCAAAATATGATCTTCGAGTAAACGTTGCTAATACTGCTCATTGAGAAAAGAATTCCAGTGACGCTGATGAAGCTTAAAGCTTAGCAGTCCTCTCTCACCAGGCTCCTTCTGAAGCCCATGAAATGGCTCTAACAATGTGTTCAGGCGACTATTACATTTTTCTTTCTTAAGAAAAGCCTCATTTTTAAGACTCACAAAACGTTTCTCACCCCTGGACTCATCATACTGTGAAAAATAAACTTGATTTACTCTAGAAATAGTAACTTGCAAATAATCAGAATGAAGTAGAAAATCAATGCAAGTAGCAAAGCAGAAAAAAACAAATCCCCAATTCGTGGAGAATTCCAAACTAAACTATTAATAAACTGAATAAACTTTAGCAAGCTACTTAATTTTTCTGGACTTGTTTTCTCAAGTGTCAAATTAGCATTCTGGAGTGTCTTAGCCACTCTGTACATTTAGATATCTATTAATCTACATATTTTTTTCTTTTTTCCTTTTGGTTTTGCTTGCTCTAGTGTCCCATTACCACTAGCATATTGAGATGGAAATTATTAAAAGTGAAGAAATTTTCTATTAAGTGTGATTTTAGTATGCATTTTAAATTGGAACATGGAAGATTCATGTGATCATTCAGATTGAAGATATCTATGACAAAAGATAAAATCTATGAAAAAGATAAAATATAAAATAGAATAGTCTCCCCAGATAAAGCAAAAGTAATCAATAAATTAGCTGTTATAATGAAAATAACAGAAACTGAAGTGGTAAAGTTTCTGTAGTTGATTTAATACTTTTCTTTTTCTTAATAGCTATTTCTGTGTGATTCACCCGAGTGACCAAATTGCACTCATGTTTTCTAAAAATACCATTTAATTTATTTCCTATTCAACCTGAGAAAAAGATATCAGGTGGATTTATGCCTTTTGTTTTTTTGATATCTGAGCTAAATTCAAATGTACCAAGCCAATGATGCATAAAAAATTATCTCACAATAAATATTTTGCTGTTACATTTTAAATTCCAATTAAATATTTTTATAAGTGGGATTATGGCAGTCATATTATGTATGCTCCTACATCTCTTATACTGCAGATTAAACATGAAGAAATTTATATTTGCTATATTTTAAAATATATCCTTGAGGCAATCCAACACCAGAAAATTTGTGTTCAAATAATCTTGTGGTTTGCTACTCAAATATTCTATGCTTATTTTTCACATTGGTATTTTTACATATTTTGTTTTGTTGACTGAAATGTATTTTTCTTCTTCAATTTGCCTGATTATTAATATTCTATAGTTAGTTTCAGCATCACTTCTCTTTAGAATCCTTTCTAACCTATCCATTTTTACTTAAAAGAATATGATCATAATACTCATTGTATTAAAACTTACAACAGTTCATTTAAACTGTCTTTTAACTTTTTTGGTCTCCTTACTCAGATATAAGATCGTCAAGTATAATATATCATTCATCTTTTTATTCTAATATGAGCATGTAGTAGTTCAATTTTAATGCTACTTGAATGATGGAATAACTTAACAAATGAACATTCTTACAAACAACTTCTTGGATTTAACTAGACCAGTTCTTTTAGCCTTATCTTTGACTTAATACCTTATCTTATTACTGAAAAATTAAGGTGATTCCAAAGACATGTAAAACAGGGATGGGTATACTTTAGTAAAATTAGATGATAGCAAAACAATCAATGAAAGATAACATAGAGCTCAATATGAGATTGCTACAAAAAATGCATGCATGTTTGTTACTTTTAGACTGCAAATTTAATTCTAGACTTTATAATATTTAATTCATAGAAGGAAACATAATTAACCACATTATCCACAATGTTCTTGGGACAGAAAACTCACCAATTGCTCAATGAGAGAAACTTAAAACTGTGACTCTTAGATCAAACAAGTACATTTATCAAAGTTTCTCAAAATGAATAAGCTTGGTGTTTAGATCCTAGTTTCAAGGGTCAGTGTTCTCACAGCAGTCCCCGACCTTAATGGCACCAGGGACCAGTTTCATGAAAGATAATTTTTCTATGGACTGATGAGGGGGATCATTTTGGGATGATTCAAGCAGGTTACATTTACTGTGCAATTTATTTCTAGTATTATTACATAAAAGCTCTACTTTAGATTATCAGGCATTAGATTTGGAGGTTGGGGATACCTGTTCTAGAAAATCTATTAGTCTTTAGCATTTTCTCAGAGTATAGTATAGTAAAAGCAATTCTTCATACTCAGTTCACAAAGTTTTTACACTATTGAAAGTTGCTCAATTGTGTCCAGCTCTTTGTGACTATACAGTCCATGGAACTCTCCAGGCCAGAATACTGAAATGAGTAGCCTTTCCCTTCTCGAGGGGATCTTTCTAAGCCAGGGATCGAACCGGGTCTCCCACATTGCAGGCGGATTCTTTATCAGCTAGCCACCAGGGAAGCCCAAGAATACTGGAGTGGGTAACCTATCCCTTCTCCAGTGGCTCTTCCTGACCCAAGAATTGAACCGGGGTCTCCTGCATTGCAGGCAGATTTAAGAGATAGGATATCCACAGTTAGCAGGGGAATCATGTTGAGGACCAGTCAATTTGTGATATAAAATTTTACTTCAGAAATGAGTAATAGAATAGGTAAAATATTACATAATTAACCAAACACAGAGTCTCTGTGCCTGGATTAATGATTTTTATTTGTAAGAGAGCATTCATAACTAGTATTTATAACTAGTGTGTACAATATCAAAGGTCATTCTTCTCTCTTACTTATCTCTTTATCCTCGGCACTAATTGAATTCTTCGTACTAAAACATCTTCAGTAAAAGTTTATTTGAAAGAAAAAAATAAAAAAGTTTATTTCAGTGGAAAGACACAAGGGAATACCTAAGCTTAGAATTCAACAGCTGATAGGACCACAGAAGACTGTATATATAATGAGGATTTCACTAATATTTAGAGTTTATAAATCACAGTTTATAAGTGCACATTCTGTTGAAAAGGTGTTTGTTGTTATTTCTTATCTCTTCTCTATCTTTCCCTTCCTTCTTTTCCTTCTGTTTTGCTGGCATTACTAATGTTCTATGCATGATATTTCCAAGAGAAACTGCTAAAATAAAAGTGAAAAAAAAAAGTCTCTAAAATATTATTTAAAGCTGTATACAGATGTCTGTGTCTATATTACATCTGTTGAAGTAATAAGAAAACTGTTCTTATAAATTTCTGTTTACTCAAACATTAAAGTTTCAAATGAAAATGGTAGCTATTTGCTCTAAAAATTTCTTGTTATATCCCATATTGTGCTTAGAAATTTCCCTGTTTTATCAATCAGGCATGCATATGTATTTAAAATTGTGGATCTGTGTATATATTTGTGTACATGTATTTGGGGGTATAGTCTCAAAAGAGTAATTTCTTTTTTTACATTGTCAACTTACTCCATCATATGTTTATGTATTTTTTTTCTTTTCACAGTGTCTTTTTAAAAATCTGATATATAAAACTGAGTGGGCAGTTTTGATTTGTATTTACTTGTGAAAATTTCCAAACTTTTAAAGAAATGTAGACCCCTTAGTTTTGTACCAAATGCTATTTTTTAAGTAAAAGAGACATGAAGAGGACAGATACATACTGATATAATTAAAGGAGCAGAGGCTAAACTGAAGCAAGTGTTCCTTCTAAGACAATTAAAACTGACAGCTTAAAATGAAATTTTCTAGACTAATGGGTCATATCACAAACAAATGCAAGGTTTTATTAGGCTGCTATTTTCTTCAGTCCATTCATTACTTGTTGTTATAAGTATAGCTTCTAAAAGTCAGGGAAAACATTGATAATAGATGTCACTTTGGGTTCTCTTTCTTAATACTTATAGTCAAGAATTTTATTAAGTTATATTCATGACATTGTTTTGAAAATTGTTTCTTGATATTTTAATTTTAACTTTACATTTCCCCTGGCTAATTTATGAAACCTCATTTGTTTTATTCTTCTGGTAGGTGAGCATTTCTGGATGCATGTACACAGATTCCCCAGCTTTCACCCCAGTTCACCCTCAGCTGTAAATGAAGCATTCTTATATGGCTGTAGCAATTTTCCTTTAGCCAAGGATAACAGGCCAGAAGTGGAACCAGGCTTCTTAGCAACAAGAAGGAGGAAAATCCAGTGCCATATTAGGACTCACCAAGTGTCTGCAGGTGGGAAAACCCTGTGTTTGTTCTTGGTAAAGAGATCATCTAATGACATGCTTCTCCCATTAGATCAAGAACTCTGAAAGTACAACTGTTTATCCTCTATCTTTCCTGATAATAAAGGAGATCTTTGAATCCTAACATTAGAAGATTATTTTTTCTTAAGATGCTTTTTTGTTTTTTCAATCTTAAGTTTGTGAGAATAGATTCTGTGGTTCATATCCTTGCTGAAATCAGCAGAACCAAAATGTCTGAAGATGTCTTTTTTTTCCCCTCCTTTCATAGTGTGAGGAATAGTTTGGCGAGACATAAATGAGTTGAAAATCTTTATGCATCAGAAGTTTGAAGAATGCTTTCATTATCTGTGGACAAGAGTATTGCTATTAAAAAGCCTGACAACAATCTGGTCATCCTTCCTTTTCTGTGGACTTTGGTATTTTATTGCAGTTATTTCATTGTTATTCATACATGGCTATTGTTCTCATTTGCTTAAGTGTGTTTTTCCCTCTTCAAGAGATATGTAATTATCTCTTTATCTTTGATATTCTGCAATTTGATACAGATAGAGTGAATTTGCTCTTTTTTCACTCATTTTTCTGATAGCCCTTTGGACTACTCATTTTAGAGGTATGAAAAAATAAATAAATGAAAACCTCAATAAAATAGAATTGAGAGAACAGCAGGGGGCGCTCTCACATTTGGTAACAACAGGAACCCAACAGCAAGAGTCTTTCCTGGCAAGGATTGAGCCAATGAAAATTCAATTATTGGTTTGATAAAAGAGAAAGCTCTGCTTTGGACCAAGTACCAACTCAGTCCTACTAGAAACTCTAAAATTTACAATCTTAATAGCAGTACATGCATTAAACAACATGTTTAATGTTGTTTAATGTTGACAAAATAAGTGTTCATGAATCAATATTGGTGGGAAAATTTTTATAAGGTTACAAAATGTGCCTACCTCACTTGCTTCATCTGTGCAACATACAACCTGGGGAAGCCTGTATGTACTGCTCCCAAACTTTTAACTTTTGAATGGACCATTTGAGTTCTGGCAAATGAATTTCATATAACGTCCTTGGTCTTATGGATATAAATATATTTTAGTTGTAGTTTGCATGTGTTCACGCTAGACTGAAACCTTCCCTTGCTTACAGACTATTTCCTTCTTCTACTGCTTAAATCTTTTTTGAAAATATTATCCCTACCTGGGGGAATGCCTCTCAAACTTCGTAAAGAGAGAGGAAACCATTTTCCTGGCTAAGTACTTCTATAATTCTGCCCTATTCGGCTTCTTTTGCAACACTTTCACTGTGCTTACCACCCTCAATCCTCTGATTAAGTCCAAAGCATTAACAACATTATGAAGATTCAACTGGCAAGATTTGTAGACACCCTCCAAGCACCTTGACCAAGAGCATTGCTGTTGGTCCTTCTAAACTTCAGATTCACCCCTTTCAGAATTTATAAACTCTCACCCTGTGAGATAATCACAGAAAGTTTAATATACTTGCCTTCTATTTCTTTTGACCCACAACTGAAAAAAGATAGTCACGTATTGCAAAAGCATAAATGTTTCTATGAAAAATAATCATGTTCTGGTAAATAAATCTTTTCACAGTGTGCTCAAGATGAAGACATTAAGCATTATATCTTGCAACCTGGAGATTTTGTCAATTGGAAAATACCAAACTTTCTTCATACTCTCTGGGTACTGCTATGTAACCCTTGTGCCAGTAAACTTCAAGAAAAAGGTTCTTTGATTCATGTGGTACACCTAAAGAAAGCACTAAACACTGACTGGAACTGCACATTATCTGGTAACCTAAAAGTAAACATTTTCTACAATTGAAGCAGAGAACATCTGAGGAGACAATTTCCTCAAGCTATCAAGGCAAGGCCTATCATAAATGTGTCTCCCAAACTTATGATGATGATGTAATGCTTCAGGTGAACTCCAGTGATGATGATCTTGTTAATACATGGACTTTAGACAGAAAGTGACTCCAACCCTTCTTTGTTACTCGAATGTGATCATAATAGGTTTCCAACCTGTGCACTTTCCTTCTGATATAAGACAGTACACCTTGGAAAGTTCCTTTCTGATATTAGGGACAAAAAGTCTCTGAAACTAGATGTGACTCTTGATCAACACTGAATTTTAAAAAAAAGGGGAAAATGTAAAAAAAAAAAAAAAAAAAAAAATGAATTTCAGTGAACTGGAATTGGGATACCAGAAAGGGGATCTCTCAGATTCTCCAGAAAACAAAATGTCACAGACTCTTCACAAGTTCCTTTTCCCCTCCATAAAAATGTTCTCCTTCATTTGTTGTGTGGGAACTTGTACATAGCTCACCATAGCAATTCTTTGTTGGCCCCAGTAACACCCATCTCTGTTAGAGAAATATATGGCTATTTACTTCAGGTCAGCAGAGACCATGTGTTATACTTCAGAGAAATTCTTTCAGATTTTCTTTTCTCTCACTTTCTCAATACTCTTTTTCTAAAATTACCACGGATAACAATATAATGCTTTCTGATTATTTGTCTCATATGTTTTGCCATAATTTTAATTTATTTCATCTTATTGAATTTTAGAGATGACAGTGATGCCTATTTTATTTTTTTCAAAATTCTATTTAATATTTCATTTCATCAAACATCATAAATTTGAAAAAATTTTATATTTTTCCCTCTTTTTATATAACTGATTATTTTAAGACTGAATATCTTTGGTGACTAGCAAAGAATACCAAATACATTTGTGTTCTTTTTACTTTTGGTATTTTAAGTTTGTTTTTTTTTTTTTTTTAATTTTTTGTTTTTAATTAAAACTGAACCATGTCTGTGTTTTCAGAGAAGTTGCATTATATATATTTTTTCTCTCTCTTTTAATCCCTGAAATATTCCAGGAATTCTTGATAGTTTATGAATCTATAATATTAGGTAATAAGATCCTAGAGTCTATATACATAGAAGGTTTTCCTGCTAGGAAGGCTAAATGGGAGACCAGCCTATAAAACAGGTAATCCTTAAATGGCAGAATATAGAGACTATTTTTTGTCCTGATTTATTAGTTCAAATTATATCATTTTAGTATATCTAAATCATTGATATGAATATAAAAAACATACCACTATCAGCATTTTCCCCTTTTTCACTCAGTGAAATTGAGAAGTGTATATAAATTAACACAGAACTTTATCTATCTATCTTGTCAATTTCTTTACCTACTCCTATACTTATTCATTTGTCTATATCTAAATCTCTGTCTGTATTTCAAATCTGAAATACTTGGTTGAATCATTCCTCAAACTCATTCTATAGAAATTTTCACAATCAAACATGCTAACTGTTTCAGACACTCAGATACTAAACTGATATTTTTGTGTGCATGTCTTTTAATTTGTGTACATAAAATGAGAGAATGAGCCTTAATTAAAAAATAAAAATTCTAAAATTATATAGCATGAGAATAGTATTAGGTGTTAATTCTAGATGGTATCATAGATATTCACAGAACTCTTCAACTTCATCCTCTTCAGCATTAGTGGTTGGGGCATAAACTTGGATTACTGTGATGCTGAATGGTTTGCCTTGGAAATGAAACAAGATTATTCTGTCATTTCTGAGTTTGTGCCCAAATACTGCATCTTGGACTCTTCTGATTATGAGGGCTAATCCATTTCTTCTAAGGGATTCTTGCCCACCATAGTAGACATAATGGTCATCTGAATTTAAAAAGCCCATTCCAGGCCATTTTAGGTCACTGATTCCTAAAATGTCGATGTTCACTCTTGCCATCTCCTGCTTGACCATGCCCAATTTACCTTGATTCACGGACCTAACATTCCAGGTTCCTATGCAATATTGTTCCTTGCAGCATTGGACTTTACTTTCACCACCAGACACATTCACAACTGAGCAATGTTTCCACTTTAGCCCAGCCACTTCATTCTTTCCAGAGCTGCTTCTGTGCCCTTCCTTAGTAGCATTTTGGACAGCTACTGACCTAAGGGATTCACCTTCCAGTGTCATATCTTTTTTACTTTTCTTTGTGTTCATGGAGTTCCTGAGTCAAGAATAGTGAAGTGGTTTGCCACTCTCTTCTCCAGTGGGCCATGATTTGTCATGCCCTGACTACCAGGGACATGTCCTTCAGCCACTGTTCGTAACTGGACAGACATGCCCTGAACCCCTGGTTGTCCAAATGCTGGTCCTTCTTTAGCCTTTGGGCATGTAAACCTTCACTTGCCACTGGGTGTCAGTCAATGTGCCAAGTGGGGGCTGGCCAAAGGACTTATTGGATTTTCTGGGAAGGGGGTACGGGGAAGGCTGGAGCTGAGGCTGGAGGATGGTCATGAGCTGAGGGCTCCTTGGCCTCACTGTTGCTTCTGGCTGCCCTGGGAATTCTCTGCCACCCACGTGGCCCACCACGGGCCAATACCTGGCCACCATCTTTCCTCTCCTCTGGTTCCTCAGAGTTATTGTCCACATCTGGCAAGCCCACCTGCCGCAAGGTGGTGAGAAGCGCTTCATAGCCTCCTGCCCCACCACATTAGGAACTCAGGGCTCTGGTCACTACCCTGTTCCCACCATGAACTCAACCAAACACCAAAAAGATGTCTTTTTTTTCCAGAGGAGACTGGAATGCAGAAGTAAGAATTCAAGAGATACCTGGTGTATCTGGCCTTGGAGTACAAAATGAAGCAGGACAAAGGCTAACAGAGATTTGCCAAGAGAACATACTGGCCATAGCAAATACCTTCTTCCTCAATGCAAAAAATGACTGTGGCTCAGATCATGAACCCCTTATTGCAAAATTCAGACTTAAATTGAAGAAACTATGGAAACCACTAGGACATTGAGGTATGACCTAAATCACATCCCTATGATTATACAGTGGAGGTGATGAACAGATTCAAGGGAGTAGATTGGAGTGACTGAGTGACTGAAGAACTATGGATGGAGGTTCATAATATTGCATGGTGACCAAAACCATATCCCAAGAAAAAGAAATGCAAAAAGGCAAAATGGTTGTCTAAGGAGCCCTTACAAATAGCTAAGAAAAGAAGAGACATGAAAGGCAAAAGAGAAAGGTATAGATATTCCCATCTGAATGCAGAGTTCTAGAGAATAGGAAGGCAAGATAAGAATGCCTTCTTAAGTTAACAATGCAAAGAAATAGAATAAAGCAATAGAATGACTAGACATCACTTCAAGAAAAGTGGTGTTACCAAGGGAATATTTCATGCAAAGATGGGACAATAAAAGGCAGAAACTATATGGACCTAACAGAAGCAAAATATATTAAGAAGAGGAAGCAAGAATACATGGAAGAACTGTAAATAAAAAGATCTTAGTGATCCAGATAAACAGGATAGTGTGGTCACTCACCTAGAGCTAGATCCCTGAGTGTGAAGTCAAGATGGGCCCTAGGAAGCATTACTATGAACAAAGATAGTGGATTTAATGGAATTCCAGGTGAGCTATTTCAAATCCTGAAAGATGATGCTGTTAAAGTGCTGCACTCAATATGCCAACAAATTTGGAAAACCCAGCAGTGGCCACAGGAATGGGAAAGGTCCGTTTTCATTCCAATCCTGAAGAAAAGCAATGCCAAAGAATGTTCAAACTACCTTACAATTGCACTCATTTCACATGCTAGCAATATTATGCTCAAAATCCTTCAAGTGAGGGATCAGTAGTACATGAGCCAAGAATTTCCAGATGTACAAGCTGGATTTTTAAAAAGGTAGAGAGATGAGATTAAATTGCCAACATCCTCTGCATGATAGAAAATAAGATAATTAAAAAGAAAAAAAAATCTATTTCTCCTTCATTGACTAAACTAAAGCCTTTACTGTGTGGATCACAACAAACAGTGGAAAATTCTTCAAGAGATGGGAATATCAGACCACCTGACCTGCCTCCTGAGAAACCAGTATGCAGGTCAAGAAGCAATAGTTAGAACCAGACATGAAATAATGGACTGGTTCAAAATTGGGAACAGAGTAGGTCAAGGCTGCTTATTTAACTTATATGCATCATGCATATGTTGGTCTGGATGACTCACAAGCTGGAATCAAGATGATCAGGAGACGTATCAACAACCTCAGATATGTAGAGATGTCACTTTAATGGCAGAAAATGAAGAGGAACTAAAGAGCCTCTTGATGAAGGTGAAAGAGGAGGTTGAAAAATCTGGTTTAAAACTCAACATTCAAAAAACAAAGATCATGGCATCCAGTCTCATCACTTCAAGGCAAATAGATGGGAAAAAAGTGGAAACAGTGGAAGATTTTATTTTCTTGGGTACCAAAATCACTGTGGGTGGTGACTGTAGCCATGAAATTAAAAGACATTTGCTCCTTGAAAGAAATCTATGACAAACCTAGGCAGCATATTAAAAAGCAAAGACATCACTTTGCCTACAGAAGTGATACTTATAGTTAAAGCTATGGTTTTTCCAGTACAAATGTACAGATGTGAGAGTTGGACCATAAAGAAAGTTGAACACTGAAGTTGATACTTTGAAACTGGTGTGGCAAAGACTCTTGAGAGTCCCTTGGACAGGAAGAAAATCAAACCAGTCAATCTAAAAGGAAGTCAACACTGAATATTCATTGGAAGGACTTGACATTGAAGCTGAAACTCAAATAATTTGAAGAACTGACTCACTGGAAAGGACCCTGATGCTGGGGAAGATTGAGGCAGGAGGAGAAGGGGGTAACAGAGGGTGAGATGATTGGATGTCATCACTGACTCAATGAACATGAGTTGAGCAAGCTTTGGGAGATACTGAAAGGCAGGGAAGCTTGGCATGCTGTAATTCATAGGGTTGTTCAGAGTCAGACACGACTTAGCAACTGAAAAACAAAAATATTTATTATTATTATTAATTTATTGGCAACAGCATGTTATATTAGAAAAAAAAATGACTTTGGAGCTAAAAAAAATAGCAAGTACAAATCTTCCTTACAAGATGGGTGACATAGGGAAAACTAATTGACCACTCTGTCCATGATTTTTTAAACATTAAAACTGCAAAAATGTCTAAATTATAAGGTGATTGTGGTTTGCAAGGAGATCCAGCCAGTCCATCCTAAAGGAAATCAGTCCTGAATAGTCATTGGAAGGACTGATGCTGAAGCTGAAACTCCAATACTTTGGCCATCTGATGCGAAGAACTGACTCATTGGAAAAGACCCTGATGATGGGAAAGACTGAAGGCAGGAGGAGAAGGGGACGACAGAGGATGAGATGGTTGGATGGCATCAGCGACTCAGTGGACATGAGTGAGTAAACTCCGGGAGTTGGTGATGGACAGGGAGGCCTGGCGTGCTGCAGTCCACGGGGTCGCAAAGAGTCATACATGACTGAGCGACTGATCTGAACTGAACTGTGAGTATTCAATCAGTTAGTAAATGCCGAGCACAGACTGAACATTTTTTTCACATTACCTCTGAATGGGAATATCCTTCTTATTTTAAGAATGTTCACACATATGATCGGCCATTTGAAGCAGCGTTGTCTACTATGATAGATGACAACAGTTTGAGTTATTTCTTATTCCTGATTAAAAAGCTAAGGTCAGTGACTCAGAGCTATCTCACAGATCTCTAGAGTGAGTAGAAGCAACGATGCCAGTTGGGGCACCCAGTACCTTTCCTGGAAGCATTTTTGCCCTTACCAGACTTTCCAGGGCATGCCTTTTTCACTTGAATTAACAAGCCTGTCTTAATTTCAGCCATGTTTCAGGATGTCTAATTAATTTGACAAGCTAAACATTATGTTTATTTGTTCTTCAGTTGTTGTGGTTTTGTTTGTTTGTTTGTGTACAGCCTGAAGTTTCATACGTTATGTTTGTCTGTTATGTATGTGTCCTTTTAGCTCAAGGGTGGCTAACTTCACCATCTATGGGGAAGAGTCACTGTTCACCAACATAGTTGACAAAAGGCCAACATCAGTGTTATTCTCATTGCTTTTAAAATGTTTTCCTGTGCTGATGGCTAGACCATATAAGTCATTTGTAAAGTGTTAGTAGCCATTATGTTTTCAAAAGACTCCTTTTCCTATGGATGAGCCAGTTTTTGCTTATTGTACCCATATAAAAACCATCTCTATTGTTGACATCTGCAGCAATGACAAAATAGAAGATAATGACAATACTGACAAAATGTTTCAAAATCATAACTCTGAAAGAGGAATAAAAATATTAAATATTTGAAGAGATTTATTCAAAAAATAAAAACAGCTTAATCTACATAAGATCAATGAGCTCTATGGCTTTATCCCAAGAACTTTCTCCCGAACTGTGCAGTAATCTTAAAAACCAACAACCTCACTATCAAGGTAGTGATGAAATCTAACAGCATATTAGCCAATAGAGGGCTCTGGTCAGATCTTGGAGATTCCTCAGAAGCTCATTCTTAGGAAATTGCTATTATTCTGATGGGTCCGGTAGTTCTCTGAAAACCCACATTTGTAAGGGTTTCTTCTTTTACCTGATTAAGGCTTCTTCTTACTGAGAATGCTCCAGGATGTGTGTCAAGAAAAAAAAAAAAAAAATCAGTGGCAATTACTTAATGTCAGTGCAGCCTGAGGTGGTGAAAACAGTTAAAACAAACAAGAAGCTGAAAAAAGAAAAAAAAAAAACTTAACAGAAGAATTGCAGAAAGGATGTCTATGGAGAAATTGGAAAAGACTGACATATTCCTGGTACTCTTAAAGGTCATGTGCACATGCACAGGTAAAATGTGAAGGTAATAAGTTCTCATCTCTATCTGACCTTGAGGATTTGTATAAGCAAGGATGATAGATAAGTCATGAAGAGTCTAGCTCCTGCTAAAAATCTACTTATGATGTTTTAAACCTGATCATAAGCTATTGCAAAGGCTTTACTTGGCAGGTCTCATAGGAGAAAGCTATTATCCCTACACCAATCTTGGTGCAAAACCAAAGTACTGCAAACTTTCAAGAAAGTTGCAGTGAAGGACTCAGACTATCTAGCTGATCATGCTATTTACATATTTGCATTTCTCTTCCAGGCACATTTGATCCTAAGATATCGATGTCTAAGTCTTGGCAAGGGGTCTTTTTCAGGCACTTCTGCCAAGACCTTTATGAGGAAAGGAGAAAGAAAACTTGCCTTTGCTTAGGGGCTCAGTGTTCATGTTGGGACAATCCTTCAACACTTCAGTGGTCAGTTTACAACTCTGCCTTACCAGGAGCTCAGCTGAGCTGGGAGATAGCTGGGTTCAAGAACCTCCAAGTAGGATGAACTCAAACTAGGTGTACATAGGCATATCACAAACTGTTAAAAGTCAAAGTGAAAATCTTACAAGTAGCAAAAGAGTAACAACTTATCAGTCACAAGGGATTCTCAAAAAGATTAACATCTCATTGCTCATCAAGAAGACCAGAAGACATGGTATGGCATATTCAAAGTCTAACATAAAAAAACTGTTAAGAATTTTATGTCCTTTACAAATAAAGGAGAAATGATCATATATCAAGATTTTAAAAAATAAATAAATAAAGCATAAAGGGAATTTGTTGCTAGTAGATCTTTCCTGAAAGGGGTCCTTTGGGTCAGGCTGTAGACATTTCTAGATAGGAACATAAATTCACAAGAAGGGTAAAGAGCTCTATGAAGGTAAGAGCTGTATTTTTAATAATTTATAACACTTTATTTTCTCCTGTCATTATAAAGACATCTGCATAAAGTAATAATTTTAAAACTGTATTGAGATGGATGTATAAATATGCAATTTGTATGACAACAACAAATATGTGGCTATTAAACACAGTCCTACAAAAGTCAGGGGGCTGATATTATCCAATTTCAAATCTTATTACAAAGCTACAGTAATCAAGGCAGTGTGGTATTGGTGTAAGTATAGACAAGGATATTAATAAAGTAGAACTGAGTGTCTATAAATAAATCTTCATATTTATGGCCAATACATTTTTGATGATGCACCAAGATAACTCAGTGGAAAAGAAAGTTTTTTTTTTTTTTTTTAACAAAGAACAGTGAAACAACATGCAAAATGATGTTGAACTATCAGTTAACATCATAGTAATAAATAGATTATGCTTTTAAATTTAAGACCTAAAAGTATAAAATTTCTAAAGCATTAGCATAAATTTTATGACCATGGATTAGACAATATTTTTCTCTTATACTCCAACAAAAGCAGAAGCAACAAAAGAAAAGAAAATAAACTTAACTTTAGTAAGTCAATAGTTTTTGTGCTTCAAAGGATCCTATTAAAAAGTTAAATTAGAGCCCATAGAATGAGATGAAATTTTGCAATGTTATATCTGATAGAACACTCATATATAGAATATAAAGTGAACAATAAAAGAAAAAATAGCCTGAACAAAAGTTATATACATTTATCCAGAGAAGGTACAAATGGTCAATAAGCACATGAAATATTTCTCAAAATTATTCATTAGAGAAATTTCTATAAAATCATGAGATACATTGTGATCATTATAATAGAAAAATAATAAACAGTACCAAGTGTTGTCAAGGATGTGGAAAAATTGGCACCCTCATATTTTGCTGAGGAGATGGAAAATGGAACAGCCATTCTGGAAAATAGCTTGGCAGTTCTTCCAAAATTTAAATGGAGCTACGATGTAATTCAACAACTTTTCTAATATGTACATATCCAACAGAATTTAACATATATATTCAAACAAAAACACATACATGGATGTTCATTGTAGTTTTATTCATAGTAATCAAAAAGTGGAAACAACTCAGAAAGCACAAACTATATGATTCTATTTAAATGAATTATCTTGAGTTGGCAATTTCATTGGGACAGAGAATAGTTTAATTTTTGCTAAGGGGGCCAGGCAGATGGGACAATGGTGAGTGACTGCTATTGATTACAGGGTTTCTTTTTAGAATGATAAAAATATTTTGAAGTTTGATAGTGGTGATGACTACATAACTCTGCGAATAGACTCAAAAGTACTAAATTCTACACTTTAACACTTAGTTTTATCTCAGTTGAAAACTAAACAAACAAAAACAAACCCTATCATTTTTTAACATACAACACAAAGCATGGCATATAGAAAATCCATAATCAACAATAGCTATTTAACTATTTTATCAATTTTTCCTAAAATTACTTACTTGCAAACAGTATATTGTAAGAATGACTTATTCAATTTTATACGACATAAATGTTGTGGGAAAGAAGACATGATTTATAGAACTATGTGTTTCACAGACATAATGCTAAAATAAAAACTCAGCATGTTGAGGCAATTGTGGTTTTAATTAGTTTCATTCCCTAGAGAGATGCATTACTCCCTGATATCACAGACTTAACAAGAATACAGTTTTGATATTTTATCCAACAGAAGAATCAATCTTCATTTACTGATAGCTACGAAATGTTTTTGACCACATCTTCAACTTAACAACCAAAGAACTCATGTGGCTTTCTAATATAATCATGTAAGGATTTTTTTCAACCAAATCTAGGTGGGAGAAGGCTATATAGGTCAACTCTTTTGGGTTTTTATTTTATATTAAAATTTTACTTTAGCTTCTTGCCACTTGGAGTATAATATGGGATACATGGACAATATTGTAATCACACTGAATATCACAAAGCAAGACATTTACTAACTATGGCAAATAAAATAAAAATCAGAAAACTGATAAAATTGGAGGTAAATTAGAAGAACAGAAAGGTAAGTGGTTTTAGTTCAGAGCTATTTTTATAGTTTGTCTTAGATGATGGCAGAGATGAATTAGAATGTAGAGCTGAAGACCTTAAAGTTAAACTATCATTTATTTTTGTTTTTTAAATGCTCTATGATTTTACTTTCCTAGGAAAGTCTGGATCAGTAAATTTGCAATTAGACCTCAATATCTTTCTAATGTATATTAGATGTACTAATATACTAAATGCATTTAGTCAACTATCTGATATATTTCAGGTCTTCAAAAAACTAACTAGGACTTCTTACAATCCACACGATGAGAAACACAAATTCAGGATCTATATTATATTACTCTTTTTCTAATATTTGCTCAGGACTTTATCATTTACAAGTGATTTCACATTCATTATCATCATCCAATTTCAATCTAATTCATAACCTTGAATCGGTGGTAAATGAAGAGATGAAGGCTTATAGTTTAACTGCTGGCCCCAAATCAAGCCAGTATCCAATGACAGACTGAAAACTTACACCCAGAACTTCTAAATCCAAATACAGTTCACCCCATCTCCAGGTTACTCCCTAGTGGAGATCAGTTTAATCCTATTATATTGACTTCTGGTGCCTGTTGATGAGTCACTCTTTTCCTAAATCTGTTCTGCCCTCTCCCCATGGACTTTTCAAGATGGAATCAATTAAATACAAAGATATAACTAGATTTGACTATCCACTAATGCTACAGAAAACCACCTTAATTGCTTTCTCAATTCACATTAACTGTTTCTTCTTCCACACTCTATTACTCTGGTTTTTCCATGATAGTTCTGTATTTTATCTTCATAATAGATGAATATTACATACTGTATGAGTACATACTTTGAAAACTGGAATAACTTGAGGTCTACTCATCTAGATACATTTTTTTACAAGTCCTTGCTTTTATTTATTTAAGAAAAAGAGGTACAATTGATACAGCACATTAGTTTCCTGTACAAATAATGATTTGATGTTTGTATATTTTGCAGAATGATTGCCATATTATAAAATGATTACTCATGTTACAACTGGAAACTTCTAATGTTGAGTTCCTTCACCCATTTCACCCACTCTCAAATCCCTGCTTCAGACAACAACCAATCTTTTCTCTATATCCATGATTTTTTTTTTTTTCAGATTCCACAGGTAAGTGAGGTCATATGGTTATTTTGCTCTAATTTATTTCACTAGGCATAATTCCCTCAAAGCCCATCCATGTTGTTGCAAATGGCAAGATTTCTTTATTCTTAATGGCTGAACAATATTTCATCATGTATATATATCACATTTCCTTTTTCCATTCATCCATTGATGAAAACCAAGGAAATTTCATCTCAGCATATTTAACATCACTCTTTTAACAGTTTAACGTACATTGGTCACCACAGGAAAATGTCAAGACTCTATCTATCTATATGTTCGTGTGTGTGTGTGTGTATATATATATATATATATATATATATATATCAACACATATATACATCAACATATATATATATATATATATATGTGTGTGTATAGATATGTTCCAAATTAGTTCACAGCTTACCTTGTTAATGATAATTGATCTAAGTAATACTATATTTGAACACACATCCTAACTTTCACTAAAATACTTTCCAAAAATGATATTAATAAAGAAGAATCTTACCTAGACCATGTCTATGTGTTGACATTGGTGGTAAAACAGTCCAAGTCTTGGTTTTGGGGTTGTAACATTCAACAGTGTTCAATGTCTTCAAGCCATCTCGACCTCCAATTACAAAGAGTTTGTCATCAATAACAGCCACACCAAACTGCAATCTCCTGCCATTCATCATCCCTGCCTGGATCCACAAATTTGTTCTGAGATCATATTTCTCTATGGTTGTAGCTCCTGAGAAAACATAAATCAAAGAGTCACTGTTTACTATGAATCCAAAAAAGAATCTTCCCAAGACACTGCACAAATTAGGATATGAAAACATTCTTGTCACATTCACTTTTCTTGAAGAAAAAGATGGCAAGAAAACAAAGGGAGTGGTAATTTAAGTACCTTATTTTCTCTTCTTGGCAGAGAAGATGTTAATGATTAAAGTAGACACAAATGTTCAGCTTATTTGGATTACATAATGATCTCATACTAAACTATTGACTCAATGGAATCATTATTTAGCATGACAGTTCTGTGAATTTTATAGCTTCCCTTTATCATTGTTTGCTATAAAAATGTAACATAAGCCTAGCCTAAAAAGAAATATATTAAAGTCCTTTTAAATAACTAAGTTACACATGCTATCTGTATAATTTCTGAGAGTGAAGAGAAGTTAATTTAGCAAATTCTTTACCAAATTGCTTTAAAAATTTGTCTTATGTCTTAAATAACAAAGGTTTTAAAAGTCAACTTTAAGATATGCAAACAAATGTTAGCTGTGTGTGTGTGTTTGTTTTTTGTTTTTTTTTTTAACCTTATTTTTTAAAAAATGCATCCAGGGAATAACAATAGAATTTAGAGACATAAAATGATCTCTTATCCTTATCAACTATTTATAATATAAATAAAATAGCTTATCTTTCCTAAAAGCTTTTTATGTATAAGTTTGAGAAATGCAGTGAATCTGACTAGTAAAATTGAAATTGAAAGAATAAGCTAAATCACTGATGACATATGTTTTAAGGGATCCAGTTAAACATTTCACATTAAAAATATCAACCTTGAACTAATTCACAAATGTTTATATGATAAATTATAAGCCAGTAAACACTGATCTTGCTTCAGTGTTTCACCATAATGTTTAGACTCATATTCATCAATGTTGCATCTTTAATGATTAATATCCCTACATTTACAAGTCAACATTTTGTGTACTTTTATTTATGCACTAAAAATTATTTTGCTTGTAATTTATTACAAGTTTACAAACTAGGGAAGACATTCTTCAGAGGTCTCATAGAACCTAACAAGCAATGAACTAAACAAATATAAACAATTTGGCAGGAAAAGTTCTGCTAATTGAAGTAAAAATGGTGTAATTTATGCTCAATTTTTATTCAAAAGTGACAAAGCAGTAATAATAAAATACTGAGTTAGAATGAACTAAATCTGGCTTTCTGATGTTATTAAATACATGAGCTAATTTTCATACAGCTAAATATGAAGTATTATAGTACTATTAACATTGTTAGAGTAAAAATGAACTTTAATATTCATAAAAGTCATTTGATAGTTTGTTAACATACAATATTATTTAAATAATCTCTTATTTTATGCTTAAATGTATTTATTATGAAAGTGAAAGTCTCTCAGTTGTGTTTTTTTTTTCTCTCTTTATGACCCCATGGACTATACAGTCCATGGAATTCTCCAGGCCAGAATACTGGAGTGGGTAGCCTTTCCCTTCTCCAGGGGATCTTCCCAACCCAGGGATTGAACCCAGATCTCCTGCATTGTAGGTGGATTCTTTTTATGTTTTATATTAAAAGTTTTATTCAAATGCATAAAAATTGAAATTCCAAGGTGAACTAAAGTTTTAAACAATTTCAAGGTCATCTGAATTCTCAAAGCTTAATAGCATTGGAATGCCATGAACGTCTCAAAACTGAGTTGTATGTTATATGCAAATGCCTCTCTCTTATGACTAACTCTTGACAAATCATGACAGAAGAAACAGTGTAACCTAATCATAATTAATCCATTGCCAAGAAACCCTTATTTTGCAGATCTGGGTATACAAGGAAATAAATGTCTGAACAATTATTTTCTTAATCTCCAAAACCTTGATCAAATTTTCTGCAGGCAATCTAAAGTATAGTCATCTTTCTAAGAGAAAATCATTGAAAATATGTGAAGTTAATGGCCTCTGAACAACCAAAGATGATGCTATTCAAAGGGGAAATTGAGAACTTGATTTGAGATTCAAAGTCTCATTCAAGCAAACTAGGTATGTGTTAAACTTCAACACATGGCAGGATTTTTTTTTACAGTGTTTTTCCTCTAACTGCAGTTTTCAACTGTAAGCTATATATTTTTATCCTAAAGTAACTACATCAGAAATAGGAATGCATTCCTATATTCATTATGTAAAATTTAAAAGTTGTTTGAATTTAATATGGCTATTGTAAAAAAAAGTCTCAAATTAGCAGCCTAACAAACACACATTATCTCTTTGCTCTGAAGGTCAAGCATTCAAATTAGATCTTGTGTTAAAATCAAGGTGTTGGCAGCTCTTTCTTTCAGGAGGCTCTAGAGAAGTGGTGCATAGGCCTCACATGTTCTTTGTGACTTCTCCTTCCATCTTCAGGGCCCGCGACATCGTGTTTCTCTGACAGAAATTCTTGTGATTATAATAGACTCACCCGATTTAATTTGAGTTAATGTAGAACAATCTATTTAAGGTCAGCTAATTAGCAACCTTAATTCCCTTCACAATCAGTCCCTTTCCTGCACTTGCTATGTAAACTAACATACTCATATATCCTGGGGATTAGGTTGTAGACATCTTTACATACATACATATACACATACATACATGTCAGTTGCTCAGTTGTGTCTGACTCTTTGCAATTTCACGGACTGTAACCTGCCAGGTTCCTCTGTCCATGGGGCTCTCTAGGGAAGAATGCTGGAGTGGATTGCTATTCCCTTCTCCAGAGGGTCTTCCTGACCCAAGGATCAAATCCAGGTCTCCTGAATTGCAGGCAGAGTTTTTGCCATCTGAGCTATAAGGAAGTCCCATAGATATCTTTGGGAGGCATTATTTTCCTACCCTAGAAACCAAAGTCTATGTTCACTCTACTCTTTAGTTTTGATTAGTAAAAAAAAAAAAAAAAAGAAAGAAAGTAAAGAAATTTTAGTAATATAAAACAAGTATTTCTTGATTTGTAGAGTTTACTATGGTAGGCAGTAAATTATTTCCTCATTTAGTCAGCATGTAATATAAATATTTTATCTAGTTTGTAATGATCATGAAGTTAAAAATATGCCTGCTCTTTTTCTAATGAAAGTTATTAATAATAATATTCTGTAAGGAATTTTCTCACCAGCATACTTCATTAGTTGTCTGTATAAACTTCCTAACTGTCTTGTACTTGTAAAAATTTATCAACCTTTTTTTTTTTTTTTTGAGTCCTGATGTTTCCTTTTACGTTTCCCGTTAGTGTTTTCCTGAGTCATAGGAAGGATGAAGTCATTCTGTCTAAGCAATGTTGCTCTGTGTTTTTCCTTAAAGTGAAGACAATATTTGTCATTGCATAAATTGAAAGCAGAATATGAATGAGTGGACTGCTGAGTTTGATCCCTGGATTGTGAAGATCCCTTGGAGGAGGGCAGGGCATGGCAACCCACACCACTATTCTTGCCTGGAGAATCCTCATGGACAGAGGAGCCTGGTGGGCTACAGTCCATGGGGTTGCAAAGAGTCAGACACGACTGAGCAACTAAGCTCAAGAAGTGTTGGTTAGTAATGCATTTGGAAGAGATTAAAAAGGAAATTTTATTTTAAGACATAGTTACTCTGGGGTTCCTCTGTTTATGAAACCACCACTGGCTATTTTAAATTCTTGTAAAGTGGAGGCACAACTTTAAAATATGTGACTGCAGGCCAAATAGCAGCCTATTTCCATAAACTCTCACTTGGTAAACTATATGACATTGAAAGATGGCTTCCAGCTTCAGATGAGAATACAGCCTTGCCAGCACCTTGCTTTCAAGCCTTTTGAGATCTTGAGCAGAGAAACCAGACATGCCTTCTTGGACCTGTGACTCACTGTGAGCTAAAAGTTGGTACTTGTTTTAAAAAGTTCTTATGGCAATGTGTTACAGCAATAATAGAGTACAGTTTATTTTAATTTGCATTTCTAAATGTATATTTTTTTCAACTTCAATAATATAACTAGAAGGTATTAGATACAATACAAATACAAAAGTGTTTTTCTCATGACAAAATAAACAGCAAACTCCTTTCTTAAAATATAAAACTGAAAAAAAGTGCTCAATATGTTACTAAAGTGTGGTTCTAGGTATCTTTGGAATTGTTCATACATACAGTCAAATGTGATTATAAATTACAGATGGTTTATTCCATATCTATAATTCAAATATTTAGCAATGATACTTATCTTGAATATTGCACAGAATAAAATGATAGGAGTTTTCTAAACAGACAAAATAGATGTCACAAAATATATAGAAGCTAAAGGTTTTTATTCAACTCAGTAAAAAGGGCTTCAGGTATCACAGAGCAGTTTTACTAAAACTGTGTGTGCCTGCTAAGTTGCTTCAGTCATGTATGACTCTTTTTGATCCCATGGACTGTAGCCCACCAGGCTCTTCTGTCCATGGGATTCTCCAGGCAAGAATACTGGAGCGGGTTTACCATTTCCTCCTCCAAGGGACCTTCCCTACCCAGGGATCCAATCCAGGTCTCTTGCATCTCCTGCCTTAGCAGGTGGTTTCTTTACCACTAGAGCCCCCAGGGGAGTCCACACTGTAATTTTAATATAATATTAATAAGCTTAGTAACAGGGCTTCTGCAATGGCTCAGCGGTAAAGAACCACCTGCAATGAGAAACTCAGAAGACACAGTTTCCATCCCTGGGTCAGGGAAGATTCCCTGGAGGAGGAAATGGCAGACTCGCTCCAGTACCTTTGCTGAAAAATGTCATGGACAGTGGAGCTTGGTGGGCTAAAGTCAATGCGGTCACAAAGAGTTGGGCATAATTGAGCAGAGAGAGCACAAGCTTAGTTACCTGACTTTCAATACTTCAATACTTGTAATACTTTCAATACTTGTAAATACTTTTTACAAACCTGCAAATCAAAACGGTCTGAGACAGTTGAAAGTAGCAATAGCTGAAGGTGAAGGAATAATCAGGAAAAAATAATGCATTGTTTTAACTCAGAACAAACATTTATGGCTTTACAACAAAACACATTATATAATGACCACAGAACATCATGACCCAATAATAAGTAATGTATCCTGATACCATCAGACTTTTGGAAAGGTTAAATTAGTCAGATATATATACTTTCATAGGAAATAATAAATATTGAGAAGCATTCTGGAAAATTTTAAAGCACTGGATACTTTTTAAGATACTTAAGACCTCAAACTTTAAAGAAAATATCATTATTAAAAATGATATATTTTGAATTTTTCATATGATAAAAATTTCATGTATCTACATACTTATGAAAAATATAACTTCAAGATAACATTGTTATACTTACAAAAAAAGTATTGTTGCAGAGAAAATATCTTTCAAGGACAAATAAGTCTTTACTTTTTAGGTAATTCCTTATAAATTTTTAGGATGACATTGCAAACTTTCATAATCACCATCCAAGCAAACAACCAAGGGAATTCTAGATCCCCAATATAAATATTTGTAAAATGATAATAAACTGATATATAACTATATAGAGACAGTACCCGACTGTGTTTTAATGGTTTGACTTGATCTTTCAGCTTACGATGGTGTGAAAGTAGTATGTATTCAGTAGAAATCTTAAGTTGAATTTCAATCTTTTGCTGAGCCAATAATATGAAGTACAATGCTCTCTTGTGAAGCTGGGCAGGGCAGTGAGAAGCAGTTCATATCCAGCCAATTGATCACGAAGTTAAACAACTAACACTCTTAAAACCATTCTACTTTTCACTTTCAGAGAGTATTCAATAAATTGCATATGATTTTCAACACTCTACTATGAAATAGGCTTTGCGTTAGATGATTTTACCGAATTGTAGGTAGTCTGAGCACACTTAAGGTGGGTTAGGCTAAATTCTGATGTTCTATAGGTTAGTGTATTAAATGAAGCTTCAACTTACTATATTTTGGACTTGCAATGGATTCAAGACATAAATTATAAATTGAGGAAGATTTGTATAGAGATATAAATATATAGGGGTTTCACTAGTAGGTCACATGGTAAAGAACCAGCCTATAATGTTGAAGACTAGGTTTGATCCCTGGGTTGGAAACATGCCCTGAAGAAGGGAATGCAATTTCTTTTATAAAAATCACATAGATTGTATAAAGAAGAGAACCTATTTAAACAGCACAACTAAAAGTAAATTGTCTAAAAATGAAGTCAGCAAGATAGGCTCCAACTCTAGATGAAAAACAATGAAAAACAATGAAAAATGAAATTGAAAAATGAAAATAAAAAAACAATGAAAAATATTGAATAATGTTAATTTAAGTGAGTGGAAAGAATCATATGACTTTTGAATGAGATAGTTTGCTATTATGGAAATCATAATTATCTTAAAATCACAATTTATATAGTAATGATATTTGTACAAGGTATTTATAAAATTACGCTTGTGTTTCTCTAAACATTCAAATGTCAAATATTAGGAAATACATTTTTAAAGGCAAGACAATCTTCAATACAAAGGAATCCTGAGGAAAAATTGGCCTATGAAATATTAAAAAGTATTGTATAACCTTAGATATTTTAAAAATGTGACTTCCTGATGAAAGAAAATGGTTATATTAATGAATATGAAAAGAAAGTCAGAAACAACTCTAAAACATGTGAGTATAATATGATAAAAGTGGCTGTTCAAATCATTAAAAAACATTTTACTATTCAGATGAATAGTGTTGGGATATTAATTGTCATTTGGAGAAAAAGTCACTGAGATTCTCGTCTTACTCTTTTTACAAAATGAGGTTTAGATGTGACATGGGTTAAAGCACAAAACAGAAGGATATAGACCTAGCATGTTTATGGTGTGCTTCTCAGAGACAGGGTAATTTTTGGTAACCTGCCTTTGGTCACATTCTACTAAAACCTTAAAC
Source organism: Odocoileus virginianus (assembly GCF_023699985.2). Taxonomy (NCBI): domain Eukaryota; kingdom Metazoa; phylum Chordata; class Mammalia; order Artiodactyla; family Cervidae; genus Odocoileus; species Odocoileus virginianus. Next base: position 62,879,757 of record NC_069681.1, on the reverse strand, counting down.
ATCCTAGAAGATGAAAATGTAGTTGATAAATGTTCAATTCTAGGTGAGCCTAAGAGCAATAGTTCATGAGGAAAAACCTTGAGACAGAATTTTTTAAAAGTCTATATAATCACTAATCACTCAAATAATATAACTACATCAAAAATAAAGAAACCAATAAAAAAAAAAAAACATAGACTGTCAGCAAGACTTAAACAATGAAACAAAATTAACAAAAAATTAGCAAAAACTTTTTACATCAATAGCAAAGAGTGAATGTCCTTGATATATCAAAGCTTTTGTAAACTAAGACATTAATTAGAAACATTAAAACATCTTTAAATATGTAAATTATGTTTAATATGTTAAGAGAAATATGCTAATGTCAGTAGCAGACAATAGAAAAGCAATATGAATACCACCTGCAAATTGAAAGATTTACTTAAGCATTTCTAAAATTAAATTATTTTGTTAAATTTCCAAAAGATTTAGAAAATGTTTCATTTTGATAATTCACATCAAAACACACTGGCTGATATTAAGTCAATACAAATATGTTCTAATAGAACATTATTAAACATTATTTCTTTATTTTTTCATTTTCTTAGTAAATGTTCACTGAGCATAAACATTGTACAGGAAGCAGTGATCAAAACCATCTCCAAGGAAAAGAAATGCAAAAGGCAAAATGGTTGTCTAAGGAGGCCTTACAAACAGCTGAGTACAGAAAAGACATGAAAGGCAAGTAGAAAAGGAAAGATATACCCATCTGAATGTGGAGTTCCAAAGGAAAAGCAAGGACAGATAAGAAAGCCTTCCTCAGTAATCAATGCAAAGAAATAGAGGAAAACAATAGAATGGGAAAGACTAGAGATTTCTTCAAGAAAATCAGAGATATCAAGGGAACTTTTCATGCAAAGATGGGCACAATAAAGGACAGAAATGTTATGGACCTAAGAAAAGCAAAAGTATTAAGAAGAGGTGACAAGAATGCACAGAAGAACTGTACAAAAAAGATCATGACCCAGATAACCATGCTGGTGTGATCACCCACCAAGAGCCAGACATCCTGGAATGCAAAGTCAAGTGGGTCTTTAGGAAGCATCACTATGAACAAAACTCGTGGGGGTGATGGAATTCCAGTTGAGCTATTTCAAATCCTAACAGATGATGCTGTGAAAGTGTTGCACTCAATATTTCAGCAAATTTGGAAAACTCGGCAGAAGCCACAGGACTGGAAAGTGTCAGTTTTCATTCCAGTCCCAAAGAAAGGCAATGCTAAAGAATGCTCAAATTATCACACTATTATACTCAGCTCACATGCTAGCAAAATAATGCTCAAAATTCTCCAAGCCAGGCTTCAACAGTACATGAACCATGAACTTCCAGGTGTTCAAGCTGGATTTAGAAAAGGAAGAGGAACCAGAGTTCAAATTGCCCACATCTGTTGGATCATTGAAAAAGCAAGATAATTCCAGAAAAACATCTACTTCTGCTCTATTGACTATGCCAAAGCCTTTGACTGTGTGAATCACAACACACTGTGGAAAATTCTGAAAGAGATGAGAGTACCAAACCATCTGACCTGCCTTCTGTAAAATCTGTATGCAGGTCAAGAAGCAACAGTTAGAACTGGACATGGAATAACAGAATGGTTCCAGATAGGGAAAGGAGTACATCGTCTATACATTATCACCCTGCTTATTTAACTTATATGCAGAGTACACTATCAGAATTGCTGGCCTTGAGGAAGCACAAGCTGGAATCAAGATTGCCAGGAGAAATATCGATAACCTCAACTATGCAGATGACACCACCCTTAAGGCAAAAAGGGAAGAAAAGTTCAAGAGCCTCTTGATGAAAATGAAAGAGGAGAGTAGAAAAGTTGGCTTAAAACTCAACATTCAGAAAATTAAGATTGTGGCATCTGGTTCCATCACTTCATGGCAAATAGTTGGGGAAACAATGGAAACAGTGACAGATTTTTTTTTTTTTTTTTTTTTTGGCTCCAAAATCACTGCAGATTGTGACTGCAGTCATGAAATAAAAAGACACTTGTTCCTTGAAGTAAAGCTATGGCAAATGTAGACAGCATATTAAAAAGCAGAGACATTACTTTGCCAACAAAAGTCCATCTAATCAAAGCCATGGTTTTCCCAGCTGTCATGTATAGATGTGATAGTTGGACTATAAAGAAATCCGAGTGCTAAAGAATTGATTCTTTTGAACTGTGGTGTTGGAGAATAGTCTTGAGAGTCCCTTGGAGTGCAAGGTGATCCAACCAGTCCATCCTAAAGGAGATAAATCCTGAATATTCATTGGAAGGACTGATTGTGAAGCTGAAACTCCAGTACTTTGGGCACCTGATGCGAAGAACTGACTCATTTGAAAAGACCCTGACACTGGAAAAGATTGAAGGTGGGAGGAGAAGGGGACGAAAATGTATGAGATGGTTGGATGGCATCACCAACTCAAAGGACATGAATTTGACTAATTTCTGGGAGTTGATGAGGAACAGGGAAGCCTGGAGTGCTTCAGTCCATGGGGTCACAGAGTCAGACACAACTGAGCCACTGAACTGAACTGAGCATAAACTCATACTACTTAAAATTTTTCAATTAAAAATTTATTTTTATAGCTAATATTTGTCTAATTTTAGCCAAGTTTTTATAATTTATATTATTATTAAAATGTCCTCTTAGGTAACTTTTTGAAAGTTTTAAAGTTGGTGTTTTTTTGTTTTTGTTTTTTAGAAATACTTTCCTTACAATATTTATTAGAAATTTTCTAACCTTTGCTGAAAAGGTCAGCACTGATGAATGAAAGGAAACATGGCTATTTGGACAATTGGGTTCTTTTTGTAGTATTACTGGCTGTATGACACAAATAAAAGTCACTGAAATGCCTTTACGATGTGTAATCAAGTATTTTTCACAGAACTAGAACAAATAATTTCACAATTTGTATGGAAATACAAAAAACCTCGAATAGCCAAAGTAATCCTGAGAAAGAAGAATGGAACTGGAGGAATCAACCTGCCTGACTTCAGACTCTACTACAAAGCCACAGTCATCAAGACAGTATGGTACTGGCACAAAGACAGAAATATAGATCAATGGAACAGAATAGAAAGCCCAGAGATAAGTCCACGAACCTATGGTCACCTTATCTTTGACAAAGGAGGCAAGGATATACAATGGAAAAAAGATAACCTCTTTAACAAGTGGTGCTGGGAAAACTGGTCAACCACCTGTAAAAGAATGAAACTAGAACACTTTCTAACACCATACACAAAAATAAACTCAAAGTGGATTAAAGATCTAAATGTAAGACCGGAAACTATCAAACTCCTAGAGGACAACATAGGCAAAACACTCTCTGACATAAATCACAGCAGGATCCTCTATGACCCACATCCCAGAATTTCAGAAATAAAAGCAAAAATAAACAAATGGGACCTAATGAAACTTAAAAGCTTTTGCACAACAAAGGAAACTATAAGCAAGGTGAAAAGACAGCCCTCAGATTGGGAGAAAATAATAGCAAACGAAGCAACAGACAAAGGATTAATCTCAAAAATATACAAGCAACTCCTCCAGCTCAACTCCAGAAAAATAAATGACCCAATCAAAAAATGGGCCAAAGAACTCAACAGACATTTCTCCAAGGAAGACATACAGATGGCTAACAAACACATGAAAAGATGCTCAACATCACTCATTATCAGAGAAATGCAAATCAAAACCACAATGAGGTACCATTATACGCCAGTCAGGATGGCTGCTATCCAAAAGTCAACAAGCAATAAATGCTGGAGAGGGTGTGGAGAAAAGGGAACCCTCTTACACTGTTGGTGGGAATGCAAATTAGTACAGCCACTATGGAAAACAGTGTGGAGATTTCTTAAAAAGCTGGAAATAGAACTGCCATATGACCCAGCAATACCACTCCTGGGCATACACACCAAGGAAACCAGATCTGAAAGAGACACGTGCACCCCATTGTTCATCGCAGCACTGTTTATAATAGCCAGGACATGGAAGCAACCCAGATGCCCATCAGCAGACGAATGGATAAGGAAGCTGTGGTACATATACACCATGGAATATTACTCAGCCATTAAAAAGAATTCATTTGAATCAGTTCTAATGAGATGGATGAAACTGGAGCCCATTATACAGAGTGAAGTAAGCCAGAAAGATAAAGACCATTACAGTATACTAACACATATATATGGACTTTAGAAAGATGGTAACGATAACCCTATATGCAAAACAGAAAAAGAGACTCAGATGTATGGAACAGACTTGTGGACTCTGGGAGAAGGCGAGGGTGGGATGTTTCAAGAGAACAGCATTGAAACATATATATTATCTAGGGTGAAACGGATAACCAGCCCAGGTTGGGTACATGAGACAAGTGCTCGGGCCTGGTGCACTGGGAAGACCCAGAGGGATCGGGTGGAGAGGGAGGTGGGAGGGGGGACCGGGATGGGGAATACATGTAAATCCATGGCTAATTCATATCATTGTATAACAAAAACTACTGTAATGATGTAAAGTAATTAGCCTCCAACTAATAAAAATTAAAAAAAAAAAAAAAAGCATGAGATTTCATTGATCTCCACCTAAATTATTAACTCTTGGAAAGTACATTTTTGTCTTTTTCACTAATTACCCTCCCTTATATAGATATGTTAATTGAAGGCTGTTTGTGATCTACTGATGTTTGCTCCTTTCACACTGAGGGTTTACATTAGCACCACATTTACATGAAAGTACAATGGCTTCTACATATCTCTCAGTCTTTTACTTCTCAATCTCCATGAGTTTTTATCATGGCATTAAATTGAGTTAGCCCTGCAAAGTCTGTTCCCCTTGTCAGTGAAGAACCACACACTGGAGGATTAAGATCTGGTACATGTGAAATGCACCCAAACACACACTGGCTTATTCCCACGTGGGTGTGTAAATCAAAAGACTTGATTTAGAAAAATGATGCACTTATGTACGGTACATTCACTGGGACATTGACCAAGAAAATGTACTCAGTACTCAAGAATTTATAATTATGATGGCATTTTTTTAATCACAAAATACTAATTTATTTTCAATCCATATTCTTTGAAAGACCCACACAATGTACAGATAAGTGACCCAAATTCTCTGACTACTAAAAGATAAAATAAAGTTTTCACTAGACTAAATTTTGAAGAATTTAGCTTATAATTTTAACCCTGATCCATCCTCAGAAGAGACTTTAGAAGTGACTATAGCCAAGTAGCAGCAGCAACATAGCCAAGTTAGTCACTAAGTTTTGTCTCCTTCTACTGAAGGTGAGGCTATGAAAGAAAACTTCACCAACAGGTGATTCACTTTTGACCTGAGAGAACCTTCCTTCACTCTTCATTATGCAACATAGCTTCTGTGCTCTGTGTGTTCAGTTGTGTCCAACCCTTTGCAACCCCATGGACTGTAGACTGCCAGGCTCCTCTGTCCATGGGACTTTCCAGGCAAGAGTACTAGAGTGGATAGTCATTCCCTTCTCCAGGGCATCTTCCTAACACAGGGATTGAACCCATATCTCTTGAATCTCCTGCACTGACAGGCAGGTACTTTACCACCAGAACCATCTGGGAAGCCCCAACATTGCTTCTAGGAGCTGAAATTCTTTGTAGACTCATTGGCAATCATGTAAGCAACCAGAATTTAATTTAACACGAGCATCTTTCCTGTTTCTAAAGATTGTTAAGAAAGCAAATACCTTGACTTTACCTAGTTCTTCCCCTGAGAGTCTTGGAGAAGTATGATTCTCACCTTAAAATATTTCTTGTGAAAGTGAAAGTCACTCAGTCATGTTCAACTCTTTGCAACCCCATGGACTATGCATTCCATGGAATTCTCTAGGCCAGAGTACTGGAGCAGGGTAGCCTTACCCTTCTCCAGGGGATCTTCCCAACCTGGGAAATGAACTGGGGTCTCCTGCATTGCAGGCAGATTCTTTACTAACTGAGCCTTATATATCAGGGAAGCCTGGTAATTCAACATCTATCCCCCAAGACAATTCTCTGTGTATGGAAAACAAAAATAAAACCGGGTTTAGGCTGACACAATGTTATTAGTGATTTTGAGTTGTTTCTACACCTTGATAAAAACTGATGACAGTGAACTGGTAATCTCCAAAGATATACTTCAAGCTCAAAAAAGGTACTGAAGTGGAACCAAAGTGACTGAATGGAGTTATTGAGGCAGACATCAAGTAGAGCAGTCGTCAAAAGGGCAAAGATGAAAGAATAAGCTTTCTCCTATTATACTGATTTTCTTCAGAAAAAGTCTACAGCATTTTAAAGTTATTTCCCCTACCTAACTGCAACTGCTCAGGTTTCTCTGACACAGAATTGCAAGTGAATCATTTTCTTAAAGTTGTATGATGATCACTATTGTGTTAAATGCTTTAGAAATTATCCAGCTTCAGAATTTCAGTATGAAAAGCTATTCTTTAAAAGCTCATAATAGTGCAGTCTGTCCAGTTCAAGACAAGGAAGTAAAAACCAGGTCAAGATGGTTAATTCCACCTATCTATTCAGTTTCCATTTTTTTCTTTCAACAATACTGACGATGATGAAAAGTATGATGAGACAAATTCAGGATAAAATGATCTAGCCATGTATTTTGAATATATAGAGAAAAATATCAGTTTATCCTTGCTGCTGCTGCTAAGTCTCTGCAGTAGTGCTTCAGTCCAACTCTGTGTGACCCCATAGATGGCAGCCCACTAGGCTCCTCTGTCCCTGGAATCCTCCAGACAAGAATGCTGGAGTGGGTTGCCATTTCCTTCTCCAATGCATGCATGCTAAGTCACTTCAGTCATGTCCGATTTTGTGCAACCCTATGAACAGCAGCCCACCAGGCTCCTCTATCCATGCGATTCTCTAGGCAAGAATACTGGAGTGGGTTGCCATTTCCTTCTCCAAATTTATCCCTACAGTTAGATAATTTAAAAATTTTACATATATGAAAATCTAAAGCACCGTTAAATATTCAAATATCATAAAACATGCTCAATAATAAGATGATTCAATAAGGAAACTCAAGGAAATTAAGTTTATATTTCATAGTTAATAATTAATGGCTCTCTCCATTTGTGATCTTATCATTATTAGTTATATTAAGAAATTTGCTTTGCCTTCACATGAAAGATGTTGATCTATCTGATCATGCTCCTTGCTGTTAGTGAAAATCAAAAACTGATCTGTGACGGCAAGGAGGTTGTCAACAAGGAGGCAATGCAAACATTTAGAATAAAGGATGGTTTTAATTCTTTCCCCTTGTTCACTCAGTCAGTCACAATCTAAGGGAAGAGTCCCTGCTACTGTGATTTTGACATGTCATCAGCATGCTTGACATATCTTTAATTAGGCATCCATTGATATTCACAGCTACCATGTATAAGATAAGCAAAACAATGTAATAATGTGATTTTCTTATTGCTTTCGTATATTTTACCTCCAAAATATATCAATGTGAAAGACTATTACCTTTTAACTCTTTGTTGATTCTTTCTTTAGAACTAAATAGTCTCTCTTTTTAAAAATTGTATCTAAGTTTAATTGGAGGATAATTACTTTACAATATTATGATGGTTTCTGCTATATTTTCAACATGAGTCAGCCATAGGTGTGTGTGTGTGTATATATATATCCCCTCCTTCTTTAAACCTCCCTCCTATCTCCCTCCCCACTCTGCCTCTCTTTGGGTTCCCTGTGTCATATAGCAAATTTCCACTGGCTAGCTATTTACACAAGGTAACATAAATGTTTCAATGCTATTCTCTCAAATCATCCCACCTTCTCCTTCCTCACTGTATCCAAAAGTCTGTTCTCTATGTCTGCATCTCCATTGCTTCCCTGTAGATCAGTTCATCAGTACTTTGTTTCTAGATTCCATATATATGTATTGATATACAATATTTGTCTTTCTCATTCTGATTCATTTTATATAAAAAGTCCTAGATTTGTCCACCTGATTAGGAACTGACTCAAATGCATTGTTTTTTATAGCTGAGTAATATTCCATTGTGTATATGTGCCACAGCTTCTTTATCCATTCACCTGTCGATGGATGTCTAGGTTGCTTCCATGTTCTAGCTATTGTAAATAGTGCTACAATGAACACTGAGGTATGTATGCTGTTTTCAGTTAAGATTTCCTCAGGGTATATGCCCAGTAGTGGGATTGCTGGGTCTTACGGTAGTTTTATTTCTAAGTTTTTAGGGAATCTTCATACTGTTCTCCGTGGTGACTGTATCAATTTACATTCCTACCAACAGTATGGGAGGATTCCCTTTTCTCCACATCCTTTCCAGCATTTATTGTTTGTAGACATTTTGATGATGACCATTCTGACTGGTGTGAAGTGATATCTCATTGTGATTTTCACCTGCATTTCTTTAATAATAAGAGAGGTTGAGCATCTTTTCATGTGTTTATTAGCCATATGTATGTCTTCTTTGGAGAAACCTCTGTTTAAGTTTTCTGCTCACTTTTTGATTAGGTTGTTTGTTTTTCCAGTATTAAATTTCATGAGTTACTTGTATATTTTGGAGGTTAATTCTTCGCTAGTTGTTTCATTTGCTATAATTTTATCCCATGCAGAGGGGCTGTCTTTTTACCTTGCTTATAGTTTCCTATGCTGTGCAAAAGCTTCTAAGTCTCTTAAAATGCCTTAGTCTAAGCCAGAGCGCCCTCTGCTTGCCTACTACCAAAGTTGTACAATGGAACTGCTTTGTGTCAAAAAGACAAGAGTGCCTCTAAGACTTTAACCAAAAGGTTAAAGCCCTCTTTAACTAAAGAGGGCTTCTTACTTGTAAGTTTTGCCTGTCAGTCTCCTATCCTAACATTCTAGTCCCCTTTCTCTGTGGTATGTTTCTACAATATCTCCTCAAATACAGATATCCTAGGTTTGCATAGTTCTAGTGTGAATAAATTTCAGTTACCATGGTTTAATTAAATAAAACACTTGGACCCCATATTTTAGTTACCATAACAAATTATGAATAACTGCATAAAGTACAAACTTTGCTACTATCTCTTCAGTTCCCAAATCACTACTTAAATAACAGATATACTTTGTGATCAGTAACAAATCACCTCACCTCTTTCAAAGTCTGCAGGTGATTGGTCACTGCATTTTTGTTGCTGAATTCATGCACAGGCCCTCGGATGCTTTTATGTCTCCTATGATAAAGCCCTGATGGCTCAGATGCTAAAAAATCTGCTTGCAATGCAAGAGATGTGGGTTCAGTCCTTGGGTCAAGAAGATCCCTTGGAGAGAGGAATGGCAATCCACTCCAGTATTCTTGCCTGGAGAATTCCATGGACAGAGGAGGCGGTGGGCTGCAGTCCATGGGGTTGCAGAGTCAGACACAACTGAGCGACTTACACTACTACTGCTATGATAAAGCCACTGCCAATAAAGAAAATAAAAGGAAATTGAAGACAGAATTTACCAACAAAGATGTAACTGGAGCATGTAAAGAAAAAATGAGATCATTGGAGTTGATATTACAGTAAAATCACATACTTCCATACCCGGTTAGTTGTGGATGGCTCCTGATGCTTTGCTTATGGAGTTGGGCTTCCTATGAAAAGAGCAATCAGTCTGACCTTGCTCTCAGTACCTCAAAGAATGTTTCTAGGCAGATAAGCAGGTTGACCAGGAAGCTGCTTATGGTGGGACATTGTAAACATAGTATAAAAATTGCCCACTCCAGCTGCCAGTAAAGTAGAGTTGGGTCAAGTGAATAATACAGTTGGTCCCACAAGTATTCTAGAAATATGATATAGAGCTTTACTTTCTTCTATAACAGAATTTGGAAACCTTTCTTCCATGAAAGCCCAGATAGTGATAAATAGATCTTTGTGGGTTTTCCTATGGGTCTATTTGTTGCAACCATATGGGCATTATAGAGTGAAAGCAGCTGTAAACCATAGATAAACAAATGAATGAGTCTCAGTTAAACTTTATGGACATTGAAATTTGAATTTCACAAAATGAAAATGTTCACTAAATGAATCATAATATATTACTCCTTCTTTGATTACTTTAAACTATTATAGTGTAAAAATCAAAGCCATGTAAATAAATTGGTCAGTTAGTTTTGGCTTGCAAGCCATACTTTGCTAGCCCTTACTCTTAAAATACTAATAAAATCTAAATATTTGGAGAAAAAGAAACATAAAATGTTTATTAATTATAATAAAACAAATCTTTTTAGGAAACAAATGACTGAATTTCCAGATATCAGATTGTATGTCAATTTAACTTATGAGTGTGGCCTTCCTCAGCCAACATTAACAAAATAGCAACACTATTCCCTCATCCTGTTCCTCTGATGTTCTTTTTTTGTTTTTACTTTATATTTCTTGATAACCAATCATCACATATACTAAACTAACTTTTATATATATTTTTTAGTCTGTTGAATATAATTTAAATTACAACAGACCAGGGACTTTTGCTGTTTGGTTTACCAGCACGAAGAATAGTGACTAGAGATTAATAAGTACTCAATGAATATTTGCAGCAAATTAGATAATCCAAAAAGGATGAAGTTATGATCTGGGAACCCAAGAAATATTGAGGAAATGGCAGTAGAATGGATACAATTGCAACCCAATTTCATAATTAATACTTTCCAATTTGGGAGGCAGAGATTAAAAACATTTTTTTTTTCCTAATTTGGGGAAGAAGAAAATATTAACAGAACTATCGAACAGAAAGTCATACTTTTCTATTCAATTTGTGAGCATTTAATAGAATTGCAATTAGACTGTTAAACTTATGAAACCCTTGTTATTCTTTCCCATGCTTCAAAGGTAGACCTTGGAAATGGACACTTTTACAGATTCCTGTAAGAAGCCACTTGGAGGACACTCTTATTGTGTGCAAAAATAATGCCTCTAACTAGAATGTTATTGCACTAGACTAAGATTAAGAATAGTTTAATACGTGAACATAATTTATTTGTATAACTGGTATAAAATACAACTATTTGATTAATGAATAATAACTGTTTTAAAATTCTTATGTGATAAGATTAAATTCTACTGACATTGAAATTTTGATAAATAAAAAATACAGAAAACAATGACTCATATACAAGATTAAAATATATACATTCAAATCAGATGTGCAAAAGCATAGCACTGTATTTTTACATATATACTCATTTTGTTCATACACTTCCTTTCCAAAGAAACTGTCTAAAAATCAAAAGCTTACTAATGACAACACTCTTGGATGGATTTGTTCTGAGAAACATACATGCCTCAATCCCAAAGACTGGAGGTGGTTTAAGTGTAAATAAAAATTGCCAGCAATAAATAGTATGTAACATTTCAACAGATTGCATTGTTATCATTTATTGATTCAGGATGCAGTTAAGTTTTACATACATCCTTCTCTTGATAGTTCTGAGTATCTCAAAGAAGTATGTGCTATTATCTCCATAATATGTGTCAGGAACACCAACATTTGGAATATTTAATTATATTGCTAAAGGATATAAGACACACAATTCTAATTGTTTTAATTTTACTAAAATAAGCAAATTTATTAAAATAAGAGGTATCTGGGGTTGCCAGTGAAGAATTAAGCCTTAAAATCTGTATGTCGGCCAAAAAAAATCTAAAAATAATTAAAATTGTTTTCTTAAAAATTCCTTATATTTCTATTAAATACACACTAATATGGACTTAAATTTGCACAAGATATATATCTATATTTTTAAAAATTTAGGGAAACATCTTTTTTGGGTGTTTCATTGTTATTGATACAAAACAAGGTACTAAGTTTTCTTTTTTCTTTTTTTATAGTTTGCTGTTATATAAAATAAAAAGTAAACAATAAAATGCATTACTCTACTCCCTGTACAACACAGACACTGGGACTTTCTGAGGCATCATCATTTTCGTTTCTCCCATTTCTTGCTTATGCCATGGAAATTGAGGTTGGCATCACCCTCATCATTAAAATCATTACCCCTATCTCTCAGAATGTATGGTTGGATTCCTTGGGTAATATGCATAGTTAATATGACTCAAGTGTGATAGAGTAAATTAAATGTGCTTATTCCCTATAGTATTTTTTCATGAATTTTGCTCTTAGTATTAAATCATCTCTTGACAGGTATATCATTATGTGTGTGGATCATTATCTTCAAGTCTACATTAGTGTTTCTGAAACATGTTAATGCTGCATGATCTTAAAAGGATTTTTTAAAAGTCAAGCTATCAAAACTACCTGAGTGTGAAACAGAAATAACATAAAATTCTTCAAAGTTTTTGGCATTAAATACAAATACTTCCAATAATTTCGGTATATCAAAGAACATTTCATATGCAATAAAAAAAAAAACACTCCAAAAGTCCAGGTTGCTACCCAACACGTGACATGTCATTATTAGTAGAATAAAAATCACAAATAAGTAAATAGATTTAGTAGTCAACCACAGTGAAAACAGCACATTTTTGTGATTTATTAGCTCATATATTCGTATTGTCTTCAAGAAATAAGGGTATATTTTTGTGATGCTTTCCACTCACAGTTTTGGAAAACCATATGCCTTATAACATTGGATTATACATGTGTCTCATACATGAAAGTACAGTGATCACAAAATATACTTGTGCATGACTGCTCACAGAAGTTTAATCTATAATAGTTAAAACTGGACATATCCCAGATGTTCATCAACAGGAAACTGGATAAACAGATTGCTATTAAGGAATTAAAAAAAAAAGAATGAACTATTGATATCTACAATGCCATGGATGTATCACTAAAATATGCTGATTGATAGAAAGTTTAGATACAGAAATATAAAATGTGCGATTGCATTCATACGAAGTTAAAGAATAGGCCAAACTAGTTCAAGAAATTCAGAGAAACAGTTGTCTTAAAGATGTTGAAGCTGGTGGCTGACTAGGAAAGGATATGAGGGAACTTTCTGAGGTAATGACAATGTTCTCAATCTTTGATCTTCAAAGTTAAGACTTTGAATTACCTAGGTAATGTATTTGTCAAACTTCATCTAAAAGGACACTTAAGATTTCTGCATTTCACTGTATGTTAATATTGCCCAAAAGCTCTAAAAATGTTGAAACCTTTTAAATAATATTCACAAATATGTCCAGAATTAAGCATATTTATGTCTACAAGTTAGAAATGCATTAAAAATATGAACCATGAGTAGAAGAATAATAGCTGAATAAATATGTGACAGAGCAAATGCAGCATAATTTTAACTGTATAATCTAAGTGAGCATATGGAAGTTAACTGTATGATTATTTCAACTTTTTTTCTATGTTAAAAATTTATATTATTTTCTGCAAATGAAAATTATTGAAAAAAGATGTATTCAGTGTAATGACTGGTGTAATAAAAATGGCAAGGACACAATGCTAAGATATCATAGAACAAGAATCAAATAAGATTAACTGAGAAACCATGGGTGGGAGAATATTGCAGTAGGTTTAGACAAGCAAAGAGAAGTGAAAAATGGGAAAAGATACTAAAGCATTAGACAATGTATATGTGTGGGTGGCAATGCAACCAATATAGTACATCAAATCTGAGGGAGTGCATGATCAAATTTGATAACAATTAAAAATATCATTTGAGATACCTGTGAATCATTCAAGACATTTGTGATGGACAGAAAACAAGAAAAATTTTCTGGTTAAATTTGGAATGACAGATAATAAAGATATTGCACTTGTGAAGAATATTAAGCTCTACCTGGAAGATGGGGGCCTAATGAAGGTTTTTATTTTATCATTTTATTTATATCTTTGTATTTAAGGATCATGCTAAAAAGCTATGATAAATTAATTTGAAAATATTGAGCTGAATGAGTAGGATTGGAGAGAAACTGGAGGTAAGGAGATCGTTATCTGGTTCATCAATGTTTTGTCAGAAAAAAAATGATCCATTTGATAAACACATGCTTTTACATGTGTTATATAAATGGAGGCATAAGATAATAAAGCTTCAACCAAAGTACTAGAAATGCTGATGTAAATCAGACAATCCCTGGTAGCTGATTAACTATAGAGGGTAGAATGATTCTAATGACTAAAGTCTGAAGCCAAATTAGAATGAAATATTGCTAATAGGATATATTTGACATATTACTAGTATTTTTATAGTAGGAAATATAATGACCTTATGTTGAGCTATGAACTTTTATTTAATAATTATACTATGTATTTCAGCTTAGAAATAATCTCATAAAAATATGGTTTATACATTTTATGCCTAAAAATTGCTTTTTTCATATGGCTAATTTGTTCTTTGAGGAAATAATATACACATAAAAACTGAACTAAAAAAAGACTGCTTTAGAACATGTTAATAAGAATTATATTTTATTTTTTTAAATGCCCTGATGTGAGTTTAATAATCTGTATTCAAATATGTATGTTTTCTGGATATTTAAGTATATACATTTTATGAGCACTTAAAAGCACTAATTTAATAGTTTTTCATGACTATCCTAAAAATAAAATTTGAAAATATATTCTTAATTTTAATACAATGCCTGTTATATTTCAAAGATATGCTATAAAGAGGTAAAGCATATGAGAAATTGATCAAGTAGAGAATTTAAATTGGGGAAATTTCAAAAATATCTATAATTCTGCATGCATAAAAGTAATTTGCAAAACATGAAAGAGAAATAAATATAATAGAGCATTTTTTAATTTTTTCAATTACTGATCCTTTCTTTTATGTTTCTTAAAATCAAAAGTTTATTTTACTGTCCTGGAATTATTTGTTCATCCTGTACACTAGAGAACTAGTTCCAAACTTCTATAAAATCATAACTAAAAATCACATATTAAGAATTAAATATATGTGAGAATTTTATGCTGATATTTTAGAAAGTCATTATGTGTACATCTCATCATGCAAAGGCTTTAGGTCAGAGAAAAAGTACAGGAATGCTGTTATTCTCTGTCAAAACAAAAATGTTCTCAAATAAAATTTGCTATACAATGTAAATTACATCTTTTATATAGTGGAGCTTGGAAGCTGGTATCTAAAGTAATGTTGTTGGAGGGGGCAAGATGGCAGAATGAAAAGATCCTAGGTTCCCCTCCTCCCACAAAAACACTAAAATTACAACTACATATACAGCAACTAATTCAGAATGGCAGGAAAACTAGCAGAAACTTTTCTTTTTTTTAATTCACGACTGAGGATAAAAAGAAGCCATATTTAAAAAAAAAAAAAAAAAAAAGAAGCCACGTTGAGATGGGCAGAGGGGTACACATACAGTCTGGCCGGGACTCCAGACCCTGGAAACCAGGGGTGGAAAGGACATCACAGCTTTGGCAGTCATCCTGGAGAGCAAAGGTGTTAAACCTTACATGAATCTTCTGAGGCCTGGGAACCTGCGCTGGGAAGACAAGCTGCCACAATGTCTGACTTTGAAAATAAGCAAGTTTATGTCCAGGAGAGCCAGAGGGCTGTAGGAAACCAAGAATTTGCTCTTAAAGGAACATGAAAAACTCATTTGTTCTGAAGCCCAATGCAGAAAAAAAGTAGCTGCTGCATAATGAAGAAATCCATTGATTAATTTTAAGGTGATTTAAGGTGTGTATCTGAGAGACCGGGATTTGTTGGAACTTTCCCTGGGTATGGAGGAGTGGCAAGTGCTAGTAGTTTTTATTTTGTTTGTTTCCTCCTATCCTCCTCTACTTAGTTGCTCAGTGTCATTTATGACTTTTTTTTTTTTTTCTTTCAGTTATGACTCTTGCCATAGAGCTTACTAGCACAACAACCCACCAAGGTAAGTTCACCTGTGGACATGATGAAGCCTGTGCCCCTCCAAAGTGGCTCCCTACCTATTAACAGCCACCTTCAATTGGCAGTAGACACCATCCAAAATGGCTCCTTGGACCACCAGTCCAGGCAGATGCACTTGACTGGCAGCCCTGGCAGATGCCCTTGGCCGGCACTGGTGTCCCCTTGAAGGGGTGCTCACCCCAGGAGGAGTCAGTCACATATAACAGACTGCATGCAACACTTGGGGCCAGGCCTTTCAGCTAGAGGCGTGGGGGCCAGTCCTACACACAGGCTGTACCCAGAGAAATCTCAGCCCAGACACAGTAGGAGGGTACATGCACCCCACATGGGGGAAAACCCTGTAGCACTTGGCTCTGGCACTGAGGCAGGGCAGTGCTGCTGGGTGCAGCAGGACATCTTTTGCTCAAAGCCACTATTCCAAGACCAGAAGATATAGCTGATCCACCTAATACATAGAAAGGAATGCCAAGGCTTAGACAGAATGAGACAAAGGAATATGTTGCAAATGAAAAAAAAAAAAATCAGAAAACCTCAGGGGGGAAAAAAAGCTACATAAAATGGAGGTAAGCAATATTCTAGAAAAAATGTTATTGTTTAAAGTAATGGTCATAAAAATACTCACAGAGCTTAGGAGAAGATGAATGAACACAGTGAAAACTTCACCAAATTGATAAAAACATAAAAAAGAACCAATTAGAACTGAAGAATATATTAACTGAAATGAAAAATCCACAGAGAAAATCAACAGCAGATTAAATGATGCAGAAGAATGTATCAATAATCTGGAAGACAGGCTAGTGGAAAAGAAAAAAGAAACCGAAAGATGAGGCTAGCTTAAGGGACTTCTGAGACAACACCAGGCATTCTAACATTAGCATTGTAGGCATCTTAGGAGACAAAAAAAGGAACAAAAAAATACTATCATAATGGATACATACTATCATAATGAAAGCAACCCTGAACTGGTGAAGGAAACAGATATCCACATCCAGGAAGCACAGAGAGTCCCAGAGATGAACCTACACCAAAACAAAATTATATAGTTATCTCAATAGATGCAGAAAAAGCTTTTTGATCAAGTCAACATTCATCTAAGATATAAAAACTCAACAAAATGGGTGTGGAGGGAACATAACTGAACAGGATAAAAGTTATATATGACAATATCATAGAAACGCCATACTAAATGATGAAAAACTGAAATTATTTCCTATAATAACAGGAAAAAGATAAGGACAACCACTCTAGACACTTCTATTAAACATATTATTGAAAGTCCTAGCCATGCCAGTCACACAAGAAAAAAGAAATAAAAGATATTAAAATTTAAAGGAAGCAAAACTGTCACTGTTTACAGATGACATGATACCATAATTAGAAAACCCTAAAGACTCCCCTGAAAATATTAGAACTTATGAATTCATTAAAGTAGCAAGATATAAAATTAATGTACAGAAATATGTAGTGTTTCTATGCACTAATAATTTTGTATCAGAAAGATAAATAGAGAAAACAACTTCATTGACAATTGAATCAAAAAGAATAAAATACCTAGAAAAAAGTTTAACCAATAAAGTAAAAGATCTGTACTCTGGAAACTGTAAGACACTTATGAAATTGAAAACAATACAAAAAATGTAAAGATATACTGTGCTCATGAACTGGGATAATTAATATTGTTAAAATGTCCTTACTACCCAAAGCAATATATGGACTCAATGATATCTCCAACAAAATACCAACAGCATTTTTCACAGATCTAGAATAAGTAAACCTAAAATTTCAAATAAACAAAACAATCCTGGGAAAGAACAAGAAGACTGGAGTATTATGGGCCCTGATTTCAAATTATACTACAAAGTTATAGCCATGAAAACAGTATGGAACTAGCATAAAAACAGAAACATAGATCAATGGAACAGAGTAGAAAGTCCAGAAATAAGTTTACACATATATGCTCAGTTAATCTATAGCAAAGTAAGCAAGAATATAACATGTGGAAAAGACAATCTCTTCAATAAATGTTTGGGGAAACTGGACAGCTATATGCAAAAGAATCAAACTGGATCACTTTTTTACACCATATACAAAAATAAACTCAAAATGGGTTACAGACTTAACCTATATGTGAAACCTGAAACCATAAAATCCTAGAAGAAAACATGGGCAATATTCTTTCAGACATCAATGTTAGCAATATTCTATCTATATCAATATAGATAGATGGTATATCTATATCCACATATCTATATCTATATGTGTGTGTGTGTGAAGTGAAGTGAAAGTCACTCAGTCATATCCAACTCTTTGTGACCCTATGGACTATAGAGTCCATGGGATTCTCCAGGCCAGAATCCTGGATTGGGTAGCCTTTTCCTTCTCCAGGGGATCTTCCCAACCCAGGGATCAAATGCAGGTCTCCTGCATTGCAGGCAGATTCTTTACCAGCTAAGCCACAAGGGAAGCCTATATATATATCTCCCCTCAGGTAAAGGAAATTGAAATGAAAATAAACAAAAGGGATTACATCAAAGAGAAAATATTTTGCAAGCTTTTGCACAGGGAAGAAAACTATCAAGAAAGTAAAAAAGTAACCTTTTGAATGAGAGGTGATATTTGCAAGTGATATATTCAATAAAAGGGGCTTACCCAGTAACTCAGTGGTAAAGAATCTGCCTGCAATTCAACATATGCAGGTTTGATCCCTGGGTTGGGAAGATCCCCTGGAGAAGGTAATGGCAACCCACTCTACTATTCTTGCCTCGGAAATCCCACGGACAGAAGAGTCTAGCAAGTTACAATCCATGGAGAAACAGAGTCAGACACAACTTAGAGACTAAACAATATATTGAACAAGGTGTTAAAATCTGAACTATAGGAACAAAACATAAAGCTCAGTATCAAAAGCATATATCTCATTAAATAATATGTAGAGGACCTAAATAAATATGTTTCCAAGTAAAATATATTGATGGCCAGGAGACACATGAGACAATGTTCAACATCATCAGGGAAATGCAAATCGAAATCAGTGTGTTATCATCTTACACCTGTCAGAATGGCTGCCATTTAAAAGACAACAAATAACACATAATGATGAGGGTATAGAGGAAAAAGAATCTTTGTGCACTGTTCTGGGGAATGTAAATTGGTGCAGATACAATGAAAAAGACTATGAAGTTTCCTTAAAAAATTAAAAATAGAGCCTCCTTATTATCTAACAGTTTCACTTCTTGGTATTTACCCAGAAAACAAAAACACTAAATCAAAAAATATATATGCATTCCTCTGTTCATTGTAAGATTTAAAACAGCCAAAATATGGAAACAATGGAAATGTCCATAGATAGATGAATGAATACAAAAAATGAGGTATACATATACAATGAAATAATACTTAGTCATGATAAATGAAATCATGCCATTTCAAAAACATTGATGGATCTAGAGGACAATGTGCTAAGTGAAATAAATCAGACAGAGAAAGACATATATGGTATGATTTCACTTAAACACTTAATCCAAAGAAAAATCAAATGAACAAGTAAAACAGAAAGACTCACACAGATAGCAAACAGCTGGTTGCCAGAAGGGAAGGCAGTGGAGGGTTGGGCAAAATATGTGGGGAGGCTTAAAAGAAGTAAATTTCCTGTGATAAATGTCACAGGGGTATAGTACACTACATAAAGAACTTAGACAATAACACTATAATATTATTGGATGGTTATAAACGGTTACTAGAGTTACTGTTGTCCTCATTTCACAATGTGTTTAACGTATTACAAAATCACTATGCTATAACCTGAAACTAACATAATATGCTATTATAACATCAACTACACTTAAATCAAAATCTATCTATCTATATATATATGTCATTGATGAAATAATTTTATCATCCCCAAACAATCAGTTACAGAGGGTGAATAACATAGATTCATAATAATTGTTGAATCTTTATCACAATAATTGAAAGATCTTTTGGAGAAAATTATTCAGGTAATGGCAAGTTTTATTTATAGTTTGCCTATAAAAATCTCCCAAAGATTATAAATAAAGGAGAATTTCATAGTTATACAAAGTTTACATTGACAAATTATATATATATGCATATACATGTGAGTTTTCATTTTGGATATTTACTAATATTAGTTAAATAGGCTGTAATTTAAGTATGGCAGACATTTATTGAAAGTCTACTCTAAGTAACGATTCTTCCTGATGTTAGAAATGTAAGGTTCCTGTCTCCAAGTTGCTTATAATTTTGAAAAGGATATTGATCTATTATATTAGAATGCATATACTCTTGAATTTATACTTATAGTTCTGGATTTTTGCCAACAATGCCTCAGATCAAAGATATGTATCAATTTCTATTTAAGCTCAGACATGAATTTGAGCTGCATTTGCCTTAAGAAGAATAAGTAGGGATTCAAATGGTTGAGTCATCATCTACATTGTAATGAGAACTGTTCTATTTTATTACCTGACATAATTTAATACTTTGAGGTAGATTTATTATCTTCATTTTAGAGATGTGGAAGTGAATGTGAGTGAAGTCACTCAGTCATGTCCTACTCTTTGCGAGTCCATGGACTGTAGCCTACCAGGCTCCTCTATCCATGGGATTTTCCAGGCAAGAATACTGGAGTGGGTTGCCGTTTCCTTCTCCAGGGGATCTTCCCAACCCAGGGATCGAACCCTGGTCTCCTGCATTACAGGCAGACGCTTTACCCTCTGAGCCATCAGGGAGATCCTTACATGTGAATATGTTTTATCAAATTTCTGAATACTCAGAAGCTATATAACTTTGTTATCTAACAATGTTAACTTTGTAAACATGTAAAAAGTGGGAAAATGTTAGGCTTGCTAATAGTTTAATTCTAAACAAAATCCTTATTCGCCAAAAAGTACAGGGCATAAAACAAGTAAAACAATCTATGTAGAAAAAATCAAGGTACAAAAGAACATGGAACTCTGCTCAATGTTAATGTACCAGCCTAGATAGGAGGGCAGTTTGAGGGAGAAAGGATACACGTATCCTTCGCTGTTCACCTGAAACTACCACAACATTGTTAATTGGCTATGCCCCAATACAAAATTAAAAAATAATAATAATAATTTATTTAAATTTAAAAATTTAAATGAAAATTATTTTTTTGAAAAAAAAAAGATGCAAAAGAAAAAGAAAGACTCAGATTGTTAGAGAATAGAAGAGGTGACAGAGTGCCCTCTAATTAAAATACCAGTAAATCTGGGCAAATTACAATGCAGTTTTTGCTTTACTGGACTTAAATGCAAGGAAAAAAATCCCCAAGAAAATCTGGAGTTGAATAATTGAAGAACAGTGAGGTGAAACCTGGCATAAACATTGCTGAGTACAAAAGCCTGCATTTCCTCGGAGCAGTTGTCTTCACCTATGATAGGATCTAAAACATTTGCTTTGGGCCTAACATGAGGAGGGGGGATGAATGATCCAGAGATTTTGCATCAAGCCTAGGTCTGTCTAGTCAAAGCTGAGATTTTTCCAGTGGTCACGTATGGATGTGAGTGGGATAAAGAAAGTTGGATAGTTGGATAGAGTATGGATACAGAAAGCTGAGCACTGAAGAACTGGTGCTTTTGAACTGTAGTGTTGGAGAAGATTCCTGAGAGTTCCTTGGACTGCAAGGATATCAAACCAGTCAATCCTAAAGGAAATCAGTCCTGAATATTCACTGGAAGGACTGAAGCTGAAGCTGAAGCTCCAATACTGTGGCCACCTGATGTAAAGAACTCACTTATTGGAAAAGACTCTGATGCTGGTAAAGTGTGAAGGCAGGAGGAAAAGGGGATGACAGAGAATGAGATGGTTGGATGGCATCACCAACTCAATGGACATGAGTTTGAGCAAGCTCTGGGAATTGGTGACGGACAGGGAAGCCTGGTGTGCAGCAGTCCATGGGTCCGCAAAGAGTCAGACATGACTGAGCGACTGAACTGAACTGATGAGACTCAAGAACTAAGTCAGTGTTCTTGGTTGGAGTTGACTCATGCATGCTGGAGGAAAGTGTGAAAGGATTTTAATCTAAAATGGAACCAGAAAATACGAAATGGAGAATCTCAATGCATGCACCCTCAGGAAGATGACACAAGAACTCAGAGACTCATTTCTCACAAATGCCTAACTTAAAACCCAAAATTTACTAGTGACCATCTTCCAAGAATCTCTTACTATCCTTAAGACAATAAACTAACTTCTTGGACTCTGCCCTCTTTGCATTCCTTGCCCATAAATACAGCCCATTCCAAATCCTCAATGGGCTAGCTTGTAGTTTCCTAGAAATTGCATTTTCCAAATTGCAATAACTGTACTATTCCAGTGTAAGCTCAATTTCTGATATTTCTCAGCTTATGTCTGTATTTAGGTTGATACATCTCCAATTAGGACCCTGAATATTCCACAGAGTAATGAAATTAACTGTAATTTCAAAATAATCTTACCCAACAATCAAGGTGTAACATTGATATAAATGTCAGAAATAACAATCAACAGACTTAGACTTAAGCTTTTAGAAGTTAGTTACTAGCTACAGGATAAAAAATAAACCTATGAACTATTTAAAGTAACAATAGATGAAATTTAAAAAAAAAACAACAAGTAAGATGGGAACATCATCATATATATCTCAAAAAAATTCAAAGAGAAGTTCCAGAAATGCACCATGTTGAAATCATCAAGCCAAATTTGCAAGGGTCTCTGCTGCTAACTATGATGCTTTAGTTTTATCAGATGAACTATCTCCACAAAAGTAACTATAAGGCAACAGTCTTCAAACAAAAAAATTATCTGTTTAAAGACATTAGAGACTAAAAATGATTGTTAACACTTAGGAGGACAAACCCAAAATAGAAGCAATGTGCACTGAATTGAGTCTAACATTCTTTGCTCTTTTCCCCTCTCTGCTGCTGCTGCTTATTTGCTTCAGGCACATCTGACTCTGTGCAACCCTATGGATTGTAGCGTGCCAGGCTCCTCTGTCCATGAGATTCTCTAGGTAAGGGTGCTAGAGTGAGTTTCCATGCCCTCCTCCAGGGCATAAAACCATGGTCTCCATTACAGACAGATTATTTACCACTGAGACCCATCAGAAGTGACTGATTGACAGGCAGTGCTATTTAATCGAGAGTCCTTGAAGTACTGCTGGCCCCAGATTCTTGGCAGCCTTGGGGGGGCTGTTGTTCTAGCTGTTTAGTTGCTAAGTTGTTTCCGACTTTTTGTGACTGCATGGACTATAGCCTAGTAGGCTCCTCTGTCCATGGGATTTCCCAAGCAAGAATACTGGAGTGCGTTGCCATTTCCTTCCCTAGAGGATCTTCCCTACTCAGGGATTGAGTCCCCATCTCCTGAATTAGCAGCTGAATTCTTTACCACTGAGCCACCAGCGGAGCCCTTGCGAGGCTGGGGAGACACTAACTGTAGCCCAGGGCAACCAAAGTAGTCAGGATTTTAGACTCAGAGAAAAACATGAAAGCCATCATTGCTTGTCTTCTGGGCATTTGCTAATTTGTAAGATACACAAGGAAAGACAGAAATTCGGGCAGAAAATGGAAGCTAAGATGCTAAAAATTAGATAGAACTGGTTCTTCTGCGGTGAAAATAAAATGGCACACAGGACCGGCCAAAGACTAATGGCCTTTCTATAAATAATGAAGGCAAACCAGGAGTAGGGCAGCCCTCACAGATAACTACATCTTAGTCTCAAATCACTCAATGCTTGTTTGGAAGACGGTATTTTGATATTACCTAAGTATCTGTCAAAAAGAAAATAAATTATCTTTGAAGGGACGTAAGGTTTTCCACAGCCTACTTTTGTTCTCATATATGATATTCATCATTTGCTCAGAAATTGTTAGGTACGCTATGCTACCTACTAGATGTTTACAGTAAACTTGTAAGATATTTAAGTTATTCTTTATAAAATGCACAAAATAAGTAAAGCACCCCATAAGTTATTTCTATTGAATTTCATACCATATACTGTAGGCAATTAGTTCAAGAAATTAAATTAAAATATGTAATAATTGAAAAAATAGGAAACTAATGTCAGTCTTCATTATTACATTTGATGAATAAATACATGAAGAATTCAAAATATGAAGAGAAAAATTCAGTCCCATTATTATTATTGGATGGCATCACTGACTCAGTGGATGTGAGTTTAAGCAAGCTCAGGAAGTTGGTAATGGACAGGGAAGCCTGGCATGCTGCAGTCCATGGAGTCTCAAAGAGTAGAACATGGCTGAATGACTGAACTGAAATATGCTCTAATTAGGCTTCCCTGGTAGCTCAGATGGTAAAGAATCTGACTACAATGCTCTATCGATCCCTGGGTCAAGAAGATCCCCTGGAGAATTGAATGCCTACCCACTCCAGTATTCTTGCCTAGAGAATTCCATGCACAGAGGAGCCTGGCAGGCTACAGTCCATGGGGTCACAAAGAGTGGAACATGAATGAGTGACTAACATTTTCACTTTCACATGCTCTAAATTATATTTTTAAAGATATATTCTTCAGTATATTACAGCTATGGCAGCAAATCAATCATACTTTCTAAGACATATTGCTAACTTCATTTATGTCTTGATTCTTTTCTCTCAAATGAATCATGTGATTCCCAATTCTTGAATATTGTTTGTATTGGTGCAAAAGGCATTTGAAAGTGAAAGTGAAAGTTGCTCAGTCCTGTCCAACTCTTTGTGACCCCATGGACTGAGACCCTATGTCCATTACCAACTTCTGGAGCTTGCTTCTAGAATTCTCCAGGCCAGAATACTGGAGTGGGTAGCCTTTCCCTTCTCCATGGGATCGTCCCAACCCAGGGATCGAACCCAGGTCTCCTGCACTGCAGATGTATTCTTTATCAGCTGAGCCCCAAGGGAAGCCCAATACATAATGCTATTCATGTAAATGCCATTATATGAATATCTTGTTTTCCTAGCTTCACTTGTGTTTCACATCACTATTAAGTCATAGAATCCCTGTAGTCTATGCCCCCAAAGTTTCTAGATGGCTTGACCTTAGTCTATAATGTGATGAGGAAAGTCAGCGCAGTGTGCTACAGAGTTTTCTGATGCCCTCTTTGGTGCTAATCAAACATGTTGGAATTCCTTGTATTTAGCCTCTTTATGTTTAATCATTGTAGCTGCTACAGAAACACAATATAGTATTGAGAAAGGGTAAATTAGACCAAGATTTTAAGTGATACTCCTAATCATCTGATTAAATAGTCATCTGATTGCAAAGGCTACTTTCTACATTTGGAGCATTGCTTTCAATGATGTCTAGATTTCAAATCAGAACCTATCTTGCTAAGCCTTTCCCTGAAGTGCACTGTCTTTCTTCCACTACCATGCTGGTTTAGCTTCTCCACTGGCTATATTTCAGCCAGAAAGGATTTCTCTTTGGTTTTGAAGATGTCATGCTTCTCTAGCTGTAAATCTTCACATCTGATGTAGCTCTAGTCTATAATTTGCACCACACCTACTGTACCTTTCTAATAATGTTCTAAGCTAATGTCTAATTCTCCTTTAGACTTCAGCTAAGAACAACAACAATGAACAC
The DNA here is from genome assembly GCF_023699985.2 of Odocoileus virginianus. Lineage (NCBI taxonomy): Eukaryota > Metazoa > Chordata > Mammalia > Artiodactyla > Cervidae > Odocoileus > Odocoileus virginianus. The sequence goes on along the minus strand of NC_069681.1, from coordinate 62,854,301 downwards.
TTTCTCTGTGCTTCTCTACTTTCCTAGACTAGACTAGGTTAGTACCCAGGCATTATAGATATTGTACTCATAAATTCATTCTTCTCAAGCTCATTTTATCCACAAATATTTTGCTTACTGTTCACTTTCCCAGATTAACTTGGCAGCTCTGTGAGGTAGGGGTGCATGCTCAGTCGCTTCAGCTGTGTCTGACTCTGTGTGACCCCATGGACTATAAACCCAGCAGGCTCCTCTGTCCATGGGATTCTCCAGGCAAGAATACTGGACTGGGTTGCCATTTCCTCCTCCAAGGGACCTTCCCAACCGAAGGATGGAACCTGCCTCTCTTGTGTCTCCTGCCTTGGCAGGTGGGTTCTTTACCAGTAACGCCACATGAGAAGCCCATGAGGTAGGGGTAGTAATTCAGAATGTTCAATATGGTACACAAGTTCTTAACACAGAGCCTGGAACAAAATAGATGTGCAGGAAAATGCATCATTGTAGGATGCATGTACTTCCAAGTGAATATAAGAAGAAAGGAAGGGAAAGGAGAGAAAAATGCTCTGAAGTTTTGCAATGTCTACAGAAAATCTACAGGGGTTGTACTCATAGCTTATCAATGCTATAGAATATTACCTGAATCCCAGTAATTATAGAACTGAAAAGGAACTCAGTTAAAATGTTTATATAGCCTTATAAGGCACAATATAAATATGTAAAAAATTCCTAAAAACACACTAAGCATTCTATATCATTGTATTCTAAGATATTGTGTCATTATCATTGTATTGCTTTATTTTCAAATCAGTCATGCAAAATAAAGTATAATTTTTGCTACATTTTTTCTTTTGATTTATCTGCCTCTTTTTACACTTTAATTTCCTTTTCCTCATTATCTTTCAAGAAATCACAATTTTAAGATAAAATTGTAATGCTCATTTAGAGATAACACAAATTAATAAGGTTTAGAAAACACCTTTTAAGTAGTAAAAGCATGATGCAAATACAATGATTACCTTGAAAATGTCCTAGTTGTTTAAATCTCCTGAAACATTGGCTTCTCTAAGTTTCTGCTATGGCAGGAAAGCTAGGTTCTCTGAGGTTTGGTATTAAGTGTCAGATTTTTATCTAAGTTATGGGATATATTTAACATCCAATTCCTAGAGGGTTGTGGATATGGTAAGAATTCCTAAAGGTTCCATCAATTTTATTTTTCCTGTTTTGTCTCTGACTTAATCAGGAATTTTTCATAAACACTTTGTTTTATCACACTCTTTTAATCCTTTGGACCAGTGATCCCCAACCTTTTTGGCACCAGGGACTGATTTTGCGAACCAGGATTGGGGGAATGGTTTGGGAATGATGGCAAACAGCTTAACTCAGTGTAATCCCTGTACTCATATTTCTTTATGCTATGACAATTGTATTTAAAGTCACTAAATTTTAAAATTTAAATTAGCCATGTCTTTTGGCTAATTAATAGGATAATGATTTTTATATTGATGCTAGTTTTTATATTGATGTTAATCATTTACTTTTTAATTCTAGCCACAGGCTTGCCTGATTCAATCACTGTTCTTTTTTTTCTTTATTTTTAAATGAAATGTGCAGATGTACAAATGGAATTGATCTTATATGGGCATTCTTTTTGTAGAATGCAGTGTTCTTTAAAAGCAAATATGAATTTGAACTTAAATTGTTATATACATGTATAAAATCACTGCCCATTTATCAAATCTGAGAGTTACTATAAAGTGTACCTGCTTCTGTTTTAAGAAATGAAAAAAAAAATATTTCATGTGGATAAAAAAGAAAATTAAACTTGAAAATGACACCTGCCAAGTCAGTACCCTCAATGATAATTGTCTATTTTTCCAGCTTCTGTGCGTGTGTCTGTGCTGTCACTTCAGTCATGTCTGACTTTTTGTAACCCTGTGAATGGAAGCCCACCAAGCTCCTTGGCCCAGGATTCTGCAGGCAGAATATTGGGGTGGGTTGCCATGCCCTCCTTCAGGGGATCTTACTAACCCAGGAATGGAACCCACTTCTCTTATGTCTCCTGCGTTGACAGTCAGATTCTTAACCACTGTGCTTCCTGGGAAGCCCTCTGGCTTCTGTAAGACATTCTAAATTCTTCAAAGCAGAGACTCTCTTTTTCATAAATGTTGCTCTCAGCAAGCATAGGGCTGACACATTGCATTTAGAAATAGAAATACATTTTACTTTACTTAGACTAGAAGAGAATATAAATATACTTACTTAGAAATACATTTTTCAAGATATCCAACAAATCATTTGGTCCGTGTTTTGTAAGTAAGTGCTTTCAATCTTTTTTATTTTATTTCATATGAAATCTTGTACATAATGCAAAGAGATAAAAGATTTAAAGATGATAAACAGAAGCAGCAACTACAGATTGGAAAAAAAGGACAAATGAGGCATCATAATTTTTTCCTAAATCTAAAATTTTAATGAATAAAGGTAAGTTTCTGTGAAGTTTGTTGGTATTATACAGACACAATAGTAAATTCATGTTATGGTATGATACCAGGTGTATATTATTAAAGATCTGGAACTAAATACCTTTGTTGTTATCCATGCCTCCCACAGCATACAGAGTTCCAACTGTAGACTTTCTAGGTTTAGTTCTTGGACTTTGCATTAAAGTTCTTCTTTCTGGCAACAGATGGTACTTCATTGCTTCTAGAATCAGCTTTTGACATTCCAGATCATTCTTAAATAATGCATGGTTTTCTAGGTCTGCCAATATCTGTGAAAAATACACACTCATGTTAATAATGCTTTTTATAGTATAAGCATAAGATATCTAATTAGAAAATTAGAAGCTTAGTACCTTTGATATTGCCCTTATACTGACAGTGATGCAAAATATAATAAGAATTGATTACACTAAGAAATAAATATGAGTAAAATGCATGGCTAAAGAAAACAGAAAAGGTATTATTTTTGATTCCACATTATTTATCATTATTTGGCCATTCAGAGTACAAAGAAACTTCTAAATATCACTTTTCAGTTTAATTTCCTTTTTATAAAATCTGTTCATAAATCAAATATAGTTGCCTTTTTGGCCATAAACATTTCTGGTAAAGTAGATTAAAAAAAAATTCTTCAACAAATTAACCCCTAACAAACCTATCATAAGTATTCACATACTTTAATGTATTCCAAGCATACTTTAATGCTTTTAAAGTTTTAAAATATATAATACTTTAAGATGTTCAAGCATAGTTTAAATCCCTTTCAAATTGAAATGATTCAATAAAAATAGAAAATTATGCTCATAATATCTTTTTAATTATGCAAACCTTTGAAAAACTGTACTTCAGGCAAAGTAATAGTTTCCAATAATGAAACTAAAATAAATAAAAATTACCCAAAATCCAGCACCTAAGGGAGACCAGAATTTTATGCTATAGTATTCCTCTTTTCCTTAACTATAAAAAGTTATCATCTCCACAAATTCTTTTTCTGTACATTTATTTGAATATATCCAAAGTATCTTTTATTTTCCTCTTTCTCTGCCCTTCTTTGCGTTTTCTTTCTCCTTGATTTTTTCAGTATCATATTCTCTTTTTTTGTTCATAAAACTTATCTTATTTGAAGAGAGTTAAATATGCTGCATGGATTTAGAAAACGTGTAAGTAGAATCTTTGACAATGACTCACTGAACTTTTCTTCTGATTGGTAAGACACTGTACCACATCATAAATGTTTACTGAGTGAATAAGTTAATAAATGACAACATATAATTTAGGAATTGATTTGAACCATAATCAAATAAATTTATTAACTATTATATAAATTACTGTTGGAAGTATAAGAGAGAACACAAAAACATAGCAGGTACTTGATTATTCTCCAATTTAAAAATGGTGCTATGAAGTAAAAAAAAAAAAAAAAAGTATTAGAGTTACTAGGTGCTTTGGAATATGCAAAGGAAGATGTTTAATTAGAGTCTTGCTTGTATTTTTCTTCTCATATACTAAAACTTTGTTGCCTTCCTACCCGTTTCTTAAGAGACTACTATTTTACTTGCAAAATATTAATAAATAGAAACATTAATGAAATAGATTTGAGGAAATAGAGGGGAAATTGTTTCTCTGGGACAATAGCAGAGCCCAACAGGAAGAAAAAAGATTCGTCTTTCCTGGCAAGGAGTCAACCCATGAAAAGCCAGGACCAAACTCATTTGTTTGCCTAAGGGAATCATTATAGTTTTTAAAATTCAATAAAATGGTATATACATTAGTGATAAAGCTGAAGGCCAAAGCACTGACCTTATCATCTATTTGAATAACTAAATATGCATCTATTTCTAAATACACATGCAAAGTATATAAGATTTATTTCAAAATTTTTAGACAAGTGCTCGGGCCTGGGGCACTGGGAAGATCCAGAGGGATCAGGTAGAGAGGGAGGTGGGAGGGGGGATTGGGATGGGGAATACATGTAAATCCACGGCTGATTCATGTCAATGTATGACAAAAACCACTACAATATTGTAAAGTAATTAGCCTCCAACTAATAAAAATAAATGGAAAAAACATTTAAAATTATAAAAGAAAATGGAAGGAATTCTGTAAAAATGGAGTATCAGAGGACAGTCAACTCTGAGTGCCTAGGGTTAAAATACTTTTGAGTAATAATTTCAAATGGGAAATGAATTTCTTAATGTTGATAGATATATCCATAAAAACATTATATATACTATTTATTTCAAAGTATGTCCTAGAACTTGAAAAGAATACCTATATATTTATGACTGAATTGCTTTGCTGTGCACCTAAAACAAACACAACATTGTTAGTTGATTATACTCCAATATTAAAAAAAAAAAACCACAAAAAACTTAAATGTCAATTAAAAAAATAAAAAGAACTCCTTATAGCTAGAACTTAGACCTCAGACTCCCTAGATCTCACTTCATGTGTGGTTGCCCACTTGGTTTTGAGTAAGGCTTGTATTAAGTTTCAAATCTCCATTTATGGACTGACTACTCCAGATCTCTTCAATGCCCAAAGGCCTCACCTTTCTGCACATATCACAAATGGTTCAGAAATAGAGATGAAGCCAACATATTAAAAACTTTACACAGGGGGCCTGGCAAGAAGATCAGCTGTTAGAAAGAGAGTAAAGTTGGTTTTGGTTCATTGTCTCTCCAACTATCCAGGCCACACGTCCTAGGGCTTCTGAGTAGTAGGGCCAACACTTCCCTGGACACCCTTCAGCCCATCATGAGGGTGGCAAGTTTGCTCTGGCACCAATCACACCAACATCTCCCTGTTTTGATTCTCAGTTCCACCTCCAAATGTAAGCTGTCTAATCTGATGAATTAAAATGATCTAAATTATCTAAAAGTGAGAAAGCCTTGTACAGGAAACACATGGTTTATTTAACTCTGGCCTTTTCAAGAAAATACACCTGTTTTTCTTGTTTCTTTAAATAAATATCAGCTCATAGCAAGTCCAAAGGGGAAAGAAAAAAAAAAAAAAAAAGACCTGAAACTTATACAAAATAAACTTAAAATTTGTACTTTATTTCTAAAAAAATGACCAAGATATTCTGTACTTAAATGATACTTTCCATTTTATTAACAAATTATTCTGTAAAATTTCTTAACTTTAGTGTACTCAACCAGTTGACAACATTCTTTATTTTGAAAGAAGTTAAATTGTTCTTAATTACTGTACTGTTTTCAAACTGTTTCATACTGTAACTTGTAAATATTTCTTGCTTATGGGTACTATATCACTTGGGTCTGTATTTCATATTCCATGACAGCAGTTTTTAGGATTATTCCATTCCAAACTCAGGTAAAAATTAAGAGTAATAGGTAGCTAAGCTGTTTCCTAAACTTGAGCTATCTTTAGATTTTCTGAAATCATTCAAGATTAACACAAATTTTGCTCCTCACTATGCAATAAAAATTACTTTTTTTTTTTTTGCATTTTTAAATTTTTGAGAAACTTAAACTACTCTGACATTTCCTTTACTTTGTCCCACTGAGAAAAAATATACCAATATGTTGCAATAATTGTCTACTACTTTGAAACACACTCATGTTTATATACCAGCATTTTTACAGTAGTTATCTATAAATCAGAGTTTATTCTTAGGATATTATATAAAAATACTATTTCCAGTCAAAGATAGTCATAATATAATTTAGTTTACAAAAATGTATCCTTGCAACTTTCTCAATATCTTTACTGTTAGTATGTTCTTACACTTGAGGTAACCAATAACTATGTCCTTATGAATTAATTGCATATAAATCTCAAGAAAAAAAAAAAATCCCACCATGTACAAAATAAAGTTTTAGAATATTTTATTATGTAGAAGATATGCCAGAAATAAAACATCCTGACTTAATATGAAGGATAGAATAGGGTATATTAATAATTAACATTGTGTGAAATACTAAGAGGTTGATCCATCCAAGGATCCACATCAGCTAGGCAGCTACTTTGCAAATATGATCTATCTCCCCATAATCTTGGTCATTTTCCTTTGTGAGTAAATAATAACCAGCAAGTTGTAACATAACCCTATAGCTGCAGAAGATAACTGGATTAATAAACATCCAGGCAAATTTCATGCATGATACTCAGAATTGATTAATATTAAAAACTAGAATAATGCATTCATTAATAACTAGAGTACTCAATAGTAGCTCAGTTAGAAAGTTCCAGTTTATGCTATAAACTTTTAATTAGAATAAAGATGCTCTCTGCAATTGTTATATTAAAACATTATTGTTTTATTTTTCTCTGCTCAAAGTTTCACTGACTTTATCACTGAAAAAAGAAATAGTTATTAAAACAATATTTCTTTCAAATGACCATTACATTTGTTATTAAAATGCAAATAATTTGATTGTTAAAGTTTGAGAAATTGAACCTCATATTTAGCAACATAAAAATATTTAATATGTTTTAGTCTGCATTCTTATACATAGATACAAACTCAAACTGCATTCTCCAAAATTATTTATATGAATTTATTTCAAATGCTTGCCATAAATTAGAAATTATGATTCTGAAAATATTATTCCATTAAAATGAAATGTATTATTCAAGTATCTAGATTTGCACTTTTTTTCCAACCTCTAAATAAGAAAATAGTCAAAAAAGTGCCTTATTTCTGTATAACTTATAACTTAATGTTTCAAAGAAAATACCCTCTTGGCTAGAATCTTTGTCATGATTCTCTGCACTAACTTTCAAGTATGAGTGCTACCTTAAATTGTAACATTTCATCATGGTGGTGGTTTAGTCGCTAAGTCCTGGCTGACTCTTGAGACCCCATGTACTGTAGCCTGCCGGGCTTCTCTGTCCATGGGATTCTCCAGGCAAGAATACTGGAGTGGGTTGCCAGTGCCTTCTCCAGGGATCTTCCCAACCCAGAAATCAAACCTGGGTCTCCTGCATTGCAGGCAGGTTTTTAATTGACTGAGCTACGAGGGAAGACCCAACATTTCATTATAAACAAACAAAGTGAAATGCACAAATTATTTGTGTTGTACAGCCTACTTTTACTACACAGAGAGCATACAACTCTAATTTTTCAGTAAATCAGAAAATATCTACATTACAGAAATATACATTATATCTATACTTAAAATATAAAATAAAGATATTAGAGAAATATAAATTATAGCAACACTTTTCTATAATGTTAGTGGCTAGTAAAAACAACTATATTAAAAGGTATTCTTTAAGTAAGAGTAACATGGTATTGAAAAACACAGTAACCCACAGAATCTGGAGAAAGCATTGCAAATACATCTTTCTGTACCTTCTATCTGACTAAAGATCCATTGGAAAATGGAATGCAATATTGAATAAACAAAGAAAGATAAATTTGCACTTATTGTGGACCAAAGAATGTATTAACTATTCTAACACTATATCCTTGGGCTATCAAGTTATGAACTTTCTTACATTCATAAGAAAGTGACAAAATTTCATATATCTCATATTATTTCACAGTATTTGAAACTCACTTTGCTATTAGGTGTTATGCTAAAATAATCAACTCACAGAATTTGAAACTATGAAACAAAGTTGATTCCTATTAGAAGTGACAGTCCCTACAGAACAAATGACAGCTTCATATATGGTCTTTCAAGTTTTCTGCTTGACAAATAAGTCATAAATATTATCATATTCCATAAACTATAGGAAAAAATCATTTTTACTTCAATGTCTTATAAATAGGGGATGCAAATAAAATACTTTTTTAAAATTTTTATGTGGTTTATTTATCTAAGATATTCTACAAGAAAACAATGATTTGGCAGTCACACTGAGAGTGACCTTGAACCTTGAGCCTCTTTAAGAGATTCATTTCAATGTATGATAAAAACTGCTGTAATGATGTAAAGTAATTAGCCTCCAACTAATAAAAATAAGTGGAAAAAAATAATAATAAAATAAATTAAATTAAAAAAAAAAAAAAGAGTCCACCTGCAAAAAAAAAAAAAAAAGAGTGAGTGGAAAGTGCTGGTCAAAGGAGAGACTTTATTTATCACAGAACTTTGTGACATCACAATAAATAAACAGGGTTCATAGGTGAGCTCATAGATACGGCTGCCCCACCCCTCAAGGGAAACCATAAGTTGTTTCATGCCTAGAGAAGTTTTCTATATATTTCCAACCTATTTGATAGATTTTCAAAAACAGAGAGAGAGGAAAATGGACAAACAGGCTCAAACATTGCTTCACTGATTTTCGTAGTCCTTCATCAATTACCTCAGTATCTGCTTGTGACTGAAACAGCCTAAGCTTGTGCTAGAAAACTAGATCAACCATGGCCAGAACATCTGCCTGCAGACTAAAAGAAACTCATCTATGTAAGCAGCTAGACCTGCGTGTTTCACCTAAAATCCCATTAACATTAGATGAAAAGATTTTAACAAAGAATAGAATCATGAAATTTTAAGAAAATGAAATATCTTCTAGTTCTTTCCACTGGTATACTGATGATTCTGAATAAAATATGAGGATGTTATTTTTAATAAAGTGAGGAAAGTAGGTATAACAGGGCTTTTTATGTTCTCTTTCAGTGCTATCATGTCAAAATAAAAACACAAATTACCAACATGCTAAAACTTACATCTGATATATCCAAATAATACATTTAAATGACTCCTGCTCAAGTATTTGGAAGAAACCATTTACAAAATGAGAAGCAGTTGCATTAATTTTATTCTGAACACAGAAATATTTGATTGCCTTCAGATGAAAAATAATTGGCTAAGCTGACAGTACAAATAGACAAGAATAATGACATAATCAAAAGAAGCAGAGCTCATAAAAATTAACTCAAATGATAGTTCCTCTTAGTGATAAGTGAAAATAGGTTTCATGCATTCATAATTTAGTATTAACTTGCATTTATTTAACATGGGTTGGCATTTCTAAGGTGGTTTGAAAGGTCAGCATTTCTAAGGCTAAAAGAAACAATCCTGGGTCCTGCGTGCACTCCACTTTCATCCTGAAAATTTTTATTGCATCCTATGTAGGCTCCAGATATTGCATTCATTCATACATTCATTTAGTCAATAGTTTACACCTATTTATTTAGCTCATGTTTTGTGCCAGGTGCTATAATTCAGCTCCTGGATATCTGCAGCTCCTCTTATTATCAATCTATTCTACTCAAGCCCACCCTTCTCCCCACCCCTTAGAACACTTTCATTAATTTACTCATATCTAGGTTATATTCAAAACCTCTTTTAATCTCTTATTGTTTGCAAGACATTATTCAATAGCCTCAGACTAGCAAGTCATAAATTTTATAACTCCATTCTAGCTATTCAGCCACTTTCTCTAATACATTAGGGCACATTATTCTGTATTTCATAATTTGGTTCTTCTGATCTCTTCCTCTCATCTGAATATATTATGGCTTTAGAAAGCAGTGATATAATGCCTTTACCTCTGATGCTTTCATTAAAATATTACTCAATCTTCAGAATCTAGTTTAAGTACTATTACTTCCATGAGGATTTACCTAATTACTCAGGCCACAGTTGACACAATTTGTTTTTAATTGGTCATATTAGGCTTTAATCAATTGCCATCTGTGTAGTTGCTTAAAGGCTTCATAGTCATACTGACTCATATACTTATAGAAAATCAAGAAAAATGTGTGGCATCTCTTCTCAGGTAGGATTAACAGGATTACAAGCTCCTACTAACTGTTCAATAACTATTTAAGTGATTGATAATTTACTGTAATTGAGTATCTATTAATTTATTTTAAATAATATCTTCAATACTGAAATTTGAAAATATACAGCACACAGGCAAAAATATATTCAATATCACATCTCAAATACTTGCATGTTAATCCTCTTCACAAATACTAATGGTCTTTCAGAAATATCTTTGCTTATCAACCAACCAAACATATACTTCTAAATGATTTATCCCAGATCCATGCTTATTTCCAGTCATAAAAATGAAAGTTGCTCAGTTGTGTCTGACTCTTTGCAACCCCATGGATAATACAGTCCATGGGATTCTCCAGACCAGAACACTGGAGTAGGTCGCTGTTCCCTTCGCCAGGGAATCTTCCCAACCCAGGTCTCCCTCATTGCAGGTGAACCCTTTACCAGCTGAACCATGAGGGAAGCCAAGAATGCTAGAGGGGGTAGCCTATCCCTTCTCAAGCAGATCTTCCAGACCCAGGAATTGAACCAGGGTCTCCTGCATTGCAGGCAGATTCTTTTCCAACTTAGCTGTCAGAGAAGCCCTCTTTCCAATCATGGTTAATAGAATTCTATTACACAAATACTTTTGGATCTTGGACATTATGGTATGCTCATTTTAACTCAATTAAGAAGCATAACTTGAATGTTTCACTGATAATTCAAATCATACATTTATATCTGAACTTACTCTTTCTTATTATCGTTTTCCCTCCTATGGCTTATGTCTTCTACTTTTCATTGGTGGTTCAGGGTATGTATTTTTGTATCTGTACTTATGTTTTAAGCTACTTCTATTTAATCTGATTCCAACTAATTTGGAGAATATGGTATCAATTAATAAATACTCCTCAAATTTTTCTTCCTGTCTTTGATAGTAGATCCACTGGCAATTCTATTTAGCAAGGTTTCTTACTTTCTCAGTCAACTCTACATCCACAGCATCATCAAATAATGTACATTATTGCAATATTGCCTAAAACCCTTCCATTTAACTATTCTCTTTCCTTTCCAAAATTCATTTTACTGGTTGACATTCTTATTAGTTCTTTTCTGAATTTCTGAGAATGATTCATAATTTGAATTTTTGTATATGGTACAAGGAATCATATACAGAATTCATGGTACTCACACATACTGTCCTAAAACATATATATATATATATATATATATATATATATATATATATATATATATTCAAAATGTATTGTCTTGCTGTCTTGTTTTAATTTCTTACAACTGAAAGTATTTCCTAATGTAATCTAAGTACCTAGTTCAAGCTCATTATACCTTGACCAACCTTCTACCTTGACAAGGTACTAAAATCAGAATCTGATTTCAAACAATTCTGTGTTAAGTAGAATGCTCCTGAAATAATAAAATTAATTGTGATCTTCGGTGTTATCCTGGAATTCTATAAACTTTCTAATAAGAAATTTCTCTGATTGAAGAGGTAACACAGACTAATCATAGCTAACAAGTGCAGTCCACTAAGGGTTATTCTCAAATAGCCTTCCTTGACAGGGCTATTACAGCAGGTTGGCCTACACACTATATTCAGAAGCAACAACTACCATAAGCAACTGAAGAGACTGCATTCATTTATTGTCTGGAAAACTGGATTCCCCAATTTCAATAACAGGAGCCTAGTATTAAATTTTTGTTATGAGCTAGCCCTAACTCAATTTTCTTTAAACAAGAAGCTTTCTTACTTTCTCTCACATTAATTATAAGGTAGCAGTCAGTATTTTACTTTCCTCATTTCACTAAGAGAAGTTGGAGAAAGAATTTTAATCACAGCATATTTGCAGACTCCCAGCTTTCTTTAGATTTGCTCTGATCAAAGCCCAACATACCTCTTTTGATCATCATCAGTGAAATAAGTCCCTGTGAAAACATCAAGGTGGATGCATCTTGCAAGTCAATAAGGGATTTAAATAATTCTCCAAAGTAAAGCTAATTCCACTGGGTATACACTCTGTCTGTAGAGTTTCTAAAGTTTGGGTATGAGATGAGTGGTTCAAACATCCTCACTGAACAAACTTCAGGGATAGGGAAGATAGATGTTTATTAATCTTACTACTAAAGGCATTAAAATAATTGAAATGTGTCAAATCCTATGCCAGACATTTGGTGTATAAGGCCTAACTTAATTTATAATAGAATTTGTATTATAATGAAATAACCTATACTATAATTTATAATATACAATATAATGTAGCATATGGCCATTATTTTCCAGTGCTTATGGTTAAGCAAGTGTATTAAGCTGACAAATTTTTATCCAACAGTCCAGTTTTTAGTCGGTTGACTTTTTCAAAACAGTAATCATTAGACTATTCACTCTTCTGATTTTTACAGATAACCCTCTGGGACTTGCATACAGTGGCATGTCATTGCAAAAAATTTACATTAATCATTTTAATGTGCAGACACATGCTGGAAGAGAATTGTTTAAAGTGATATTCACCAGATTCAACAATTCCACTTCTGGGAATTTTTTCCAAATGAAGTGAAAACACTAACTTGAAAAGATATTTACACCCACATTTTCATTGCAGCATTATCTACAATAGCCAAGAAATGGGAGAAACGTAAGCATTCATTGAAAGATGAGTGGATGAGGAAAAGGTGAGATATACATATCTATGTACATATATTCTCTCTCTCTCTCACATATATGTATATATATTTGCTGTTGTCCTTTAGTCACTAAATCATGTTTGACTCTTTTGCAATTCCAAGGACTGTAGCCCGCCTCCTCTGTCTATAGGATTTCCCAAGCAAGAATACTGGAGTGAGTAGCCATTTCTTCCTCCAGGGGATCTTTCTGACCCAGGGATCGAACCCATGTCTGTGTCTCTTGCATTGGCAGGCAGATTCTTTACTCCTGAGCCACTTAAGAAATCCCACATATATATATCACTTTTTGCTCATCCTCTGAATTCTGCCAAGAGACGGCACCGGTCATAGCAAACACCCTTTTCAACAACACAAGAGACAATATTACATATGGACATCACTAAATGGTCAATACAGAAATCAAATTGATTACAGTATTTGTAGCCAAAGATGGAGAAGCTGTATACAGTCAACAAAAACAAGACCTGGCACTGACTGTGGCTTAGATCATCAGCTTTTCATAGCAAAATAGTACAGGTCCAAGTTAAAGAAAGTGGGAAAAACCACTAGGCCAGCCAGTTATTACTTAAATCCCCTATGAATATGCAGTAGACATGAGGAATAAATATAAGAAATTAGATCTAGTAAACAATGGGCCTGCAGAACTATGGATAGAAGTCCATAATGTTGTACAGGAGGCAGCAAACAAGTCCATCTCAAAGGAAAAGAAAAGGAGGAAGGCAAAGTGGTTATCTGAAGGGGCTTTACAAGTAGATGAAGAAAGATGAGAAGCAAAAGGCAAGGGAGAAAGGGAAAGATTCAGGTCAGTTCAGTTCAGTCGCTCAGTTGTGTCCGACTCTTTGTGACTCCATGGACTACAGTATGACAGGCTTCCCTGTCCATCATGAACTCGCAGAGTTTACTCAAACTCAACTAAACGCAGAGTTCCAGAGAAGAGTGATATCATTCCTTAGGCAGGTTGATAGGGAGTTTCCATGGGCCCAGTCACATCGTCACGCATGTTTTGGAATTTATGGCTGTTTGGAATTTATGACCAATTACCCACAACAGAAGCGAGACTGGGAAACTGGTTAATCACTAATAAAGGAGTCATAGGAACAGCCTCCTTGATATTGTCAGGAAGACCAAACTTCCTCACAAGATCTAAGGGAAACAAACTGACCTAATGTTAACCGTCCAATCCTATACAATAGCTATTTTTAGTATATAATAAGATATCTTAAAGGCTGAAGACAGGACTCTCCCTACCCTCTTCTGGTGTCTATACCAGAGAGGTCTCTGTTACTTCTTAACTCTAAATAAAGCTGTTATTCTGCTGCAAATACATGAGCAACTGTGTTCCTTTGGTTCTGGAGTGAAGTCTTTGTTTCAGAGTCTATGAACCCATAGCCACATCAAACATTGCCGAACAATAGCAAGAAGAGACAAGAAGGATTTCTTCAAGGAACAGTGCAAAGAAATAGAGGAAAATAACAGAAAGGGAGGGAACATTTCACCCAAAGATGGGCACAATAAAAGACAGAAATGGCACACCTAGTAGAAACAGAGAGATCAAGAAGAGACAGAAAGAATACATAGAAGAACTATACAAAAAAGATCCAAATGAACCTGATAACCACAATGATGTGGCCAGCCATCCAGAGCCAGACATTCTGGAGTATTAAGTCAGTGTGGCAGCAGGAAGCACTTCTGCCAATAGAGTTAGCGGATATGATGGAATTCCAGTAGAACTATTTAAAATCCTAAGAGATGCTACTACCAAAGTGCTGCACTCAATATGTCAGCAAATCTGGAAAACTCAGCAGTGGACGCAGGACTGGAAAAGTCAACCCTAATGCCAGTTCCCAAGAAGGGGAGTACTAAAGAATGCTCAAACCAGTGGACAACTGCACTCATTTCCCACGCTGGTAAGTTCATGCTCAAAATCTTGCATGCTAGGCTGCAAAATGAAATGAACCAAGAAGTCCCAGATGTCCAAGCTGGGTTTAGAAAAGGCAGAGGAACCAGAGATCAAATCGCCAACATTCACTGGATCATAGAGAAAGCAAGGGAATTCTGCAAAAGCATCTACCACTGTTTCATTGATACACTAAAGCCTTTGACTGTGTGTATCATAACAAACTGTGGAAAACTCTTAAAGAGATGGGAATACCAGACCACCTAACCTGTCTTCTGAGAAACTTGCATCTGGGTCAAGAAGCAACAGTTACAACTCTGTATGGGAGAACTGATTGGTGCATGATTGACAAAGGAGCACAAGGCTATTTATTGTCACACTGTGTATTTAACTTATACACTCTGCACATCATGAGAAATACCAGGGGGGTGAGTTAAAATCTGAAATAAAAATTGGTGTGAGAAATATTGACAACCTCAGATACATGGATGATACCACTCTTAAGGAAGACAGTCAAGAGGAACTAAAGAATCTCTTGATGAAGGTAAAGGAAGGAGAGTGAAAAGGCTGGTTTAAAACTAATATTAAAAACAAAAAACAAAGCAAAACTTAAATCATGACATCTGGCTCCATCGTTTCATGTCAAATAGAAGGGAAAAAAAGCAGAAGTAGTGACAGATTTCCTCTTACTGGGCTCTAAAATCACTGCAGATTGTAACTGCAACCTTGAAATCAGAAGATGGTTGTTTCTGGCAGGAACCCTAGACAGTATGTTGAAAAGCAAATATATCACTTTGCGGACTAAAGGTCCATATAGTCAAGGCTATGGTCTTTCCGGTGGTCACATATGGATGTGAGAGTTGGACCATAAAGAAGGCTGAACAGCAAAGAATGGATACCTTTGAACTGTGGTGCCAGGGAAGATTCTTGAGAGTCCCTTGGACAGCAAAGAGATCAAACTAGTCAATCTTAAAGGAAATCAACCCTGAATACTCATTGGAAGGACTGATGCTGAATCTGAAACTTCAATATTTTGGTCACCTGATGGGAATAGTCAACTCACTGGAAAAGACCCTGATGCTGGGAAGGATTGAAGGCAGAAGGTGAAGAGGACATCAGAGGATGAGATGGCTGGATGGCATCACCAATGCAATAGACATGAACTTGGAAAAACTCCAGGAGATGGTGAGGGACAGGGAGGCCTTGTGTGCTGCAGTCCATGGGGCTGTGAAGAATCAGATATGACTGGTGACTGAACAACAACGAGTGTATATGTATACACACATACAGCCTTTAAAAAGAAGAAAACTCTGCTATTTATGACAAATGGATGGACCTTGACAGCATTAGGTTAAGAGAAATAAGTCAGATGGAGAAGAGATATACTATATGATCCCAATTATATGTGAGTCTAAATAACACACACACAAACAAACAAAAAATGAATGCATAGGTTCAAATTACTTATGGTGGTTTCCAAGGCACAGGGAAAGGTGGAGGCATGGAGGAAGGTGATCAAAAGGTACAAGCTTCCAGTTATGAAGTAATTAAGTCCTTGTAACAGTAAGGATATAACTAAAATGCCTTTACTCTTAGTAAAAGGATGTAATGTAAAGCATGATGACTATAGTTAATAACACTCTATCATATATTTGAAAGTTTAGAATCCATCAGGACCCAGACCACAGTGGGTGGAAAGAAGCATCTCTATCATTGTAAAGAAATATGGTCATCCTCCTTCAACAGGCACCATCAATGGAAGAAAGAAGATTGGTGTGAGACCTCGTGAGAGGGAAGAGACTGCCCCCAACAAGAATGTCAAACTTCCAATTTACCGAATAGTCACCTGGAAGTTGTAGTTATGAACCATATAATTTTTTAAATTTTTCGAAATACTAAGTATAAATTATTCTGCCATCAGGAGGAATAGAAGCTTAAAAACAAGATGACATCAGTTATAAAAATTAAATGACTTTTCTCTTTGTAGAAATGTGAGTTAAAATGATTGCTTCTGACATCCAGGAGAGGCCATTTAATTAACTGATGCAATAAGCACTCATCATGTTCATACTGTTTTAGAGACTCTTAGGAACATAATCATAAACAGAATTATTTTCTGAACTGCAAGGTATCATAATTAACAAAGAAAAAGAAATGCAGCAGTAAGAATATAACTAAACTCTTTTAAACTCTTTAATAAAAGGTTACTAACAGATATAGAAACAAAGTACGCTAGGAAACAGGAAGATGCAAGGAGTCAGTAGCTATGTGGTAAAGAAATATTTACAACCATAGGTCTTCCTTAAACTGAATCAATAAGGATAGATACCTCATTGCCAGGCATGAAAAAGAGTGGGGAAAAAAAAAGAGTGAAAGATGTTTCACTAAGAAAACCCATAGAACAGAGGAATGAAAGGAAATCATGTATAACATCTTGTTTACTGAGATGTTATGCTTAACGATAACCCTATATGCAAAACAGAAAAAGAGACTCAGATGCATAGAACAGACTTGTGGACTCTGGGAGAAGGCGAGGGTGGGATGTTTCAAGAGAACAGCATCGAAACATGTATATTATCTAGGGTGAAACAGATCACCAGCCCAGGTTGGGTTCATGAGACAAGTGCTCAGGCCTGGTGCACTGGGAAGACCCAGAGGGATCGGGTGGAGAGGGAGGTGGGAGGGGGGATCGGGATGGGGAATACATGTAAATCCATGGCTAATTCATTTCAATGTATGACAAAAAC
Source organism: Odocoileus virginianus (assembly GCF_023699985.2). NCBI lineage: Eukaryota > Metazoa > Chordata > Mammalia > Artiodactyla > Cervidae > Odocoileus > Odocoileus virginianus. Next base: position 62,836,795 of record NC_069681.1, on the reverse strand, counting down.
CACTGCAATGATGTAAAGTAATTAGCCTCCAACTAATAAAAATAAATGGGAAAAAAAAAATAAAACACACCTCCTCTACCTCTCCCCATCTCTTTTCTCTCATCTTTTTCTCTATTTCTATTTCACTCATCTACCCAATTATCCATCCACTCACTTTAATCCTTATATCTGAAGTTATATAAACATATAACCCGAACATAATATTGCATTCTCTCATTCTAACTTTAGATCCACAGGACAATACTTTTAATTTGAGCTTAAAAATAGATCCTGGATAAATTCACTACTACCATCCTGGGACAGTCTCTCATCATCATCACCTGGAGTATTTTAACACCTCCTAACTACTAAATCTGCTTCCAGGTCTCCGTCTTAGTGTTGATTATTTGTTATTTGCTTTCCCATTATTCATTTTGCATTATTATGCCCTTTTCAGTTTCTTACAATACTGAAACTTCTGAAAATATATTTCCTTGCTCCTTTCACACTTGCTCTTGTTTGGGTCCACCCAATGGAATTTATAAGCAGAAAGGTGTAAACAAAGATGAGGCCATGTCTTCTCTACTTCCTGTATGATGTAGCTATCTCTTTATGAGGAAAATTAATGTAGGGGAGCCTCTCTGCCATAGCCCCAGTCACTTTGGACTTTGTAATAAGGTTTCCTCCATCATCCCCACAATTCAAGGCCTCTGAGTCCTCAATATCCCTTGGTCGTTTCTTCAAAACTGGCTACATCTTTGTAAGTAGCGCCTTTATTAATATCTTTTCATAAGAATCATCATCAATGAATTTTAACTCATGCTGGAATATTGACTATTTCTCTACTATATATTTATTTTTCAGACATTAACGAGAAAAATTCTTTAAAGCTCTAGTTACTCTCTACTTGTGAATCCATTGGAACATTTCCATAATAAAAATTAAGAAAAAAGATATAATGCATGTGTGTTCTTCATTTAAAATCCTACAGTATCTTTCTTATTAATTGAATTAAAAATTAAAATATGTATGACTCACTATAAGCCCTATATTATCACTTTCTGGTCACTGCTGACTTCATCTTCTGTGGCCCTGGTGCCTTGTCCAAAGAACGCTAGTTATCTTGCCCCTTTGTTGCTGTTGTTCAGTCTCTGACTTTCTGGGACCTCATGGACTATAGCACACCAAGCTCCTCTATTCTATGCTATCTCATGGAGTTTGCTCAAATTCATGTCCATTGAGTCTGTGATGTCATCCAACCATCTCATCTTCTGTCATCCCCTTCTCCTCCCACCTTCAATCTTTCCTAGCATCAAGGTCTTTTCAGATGAGTCAGTTCTTTGCATCGGGAGGCCAAAGTATTGGAGTTTCAGCTTCAGCATCAGTCCTTCCGACGGATATTCAGGACTGATTTCCTTTAGGATGGACTGATCGGATCTCCTTGCTGTCCAAGGGACAGCACCACAATTTGGAAGTATCAATTCGTCAGTGTTCAGCCTTCTTTATGGTCCAACTCTCACATTCAGACATAAATATTGCAAAAGTTAAGAAAAATATCAACATCTTCAGATATGCAGCAAAAAGGTACTAAAATGCCTCTTGGTGAAGGTGATATAGAAGAGCAAAAAAGCTGCTTAAAGATCAACATTAAAAAATTAAAGATCATGGCATCTGGTCCCATCACTTCATAAAAATAATGGGGAAAAAGTAGAAACAGTAACAGATTTTCTTTTCTTGAGCCCCAAAATCACTGCAGATAATGACTGCAGCAATGAAATTAAAAGATTCTTGCTTCTTAGAAGAAAAGCTATGACAAATCTAGACAGTGTACTAAAAAGCAGAGACATCACTTTACTGGCAAATTTCCATATAGTCAAAGCTATTGTTTTTCCAGTAGTCATATACAGGTGTGAGAGTTGGACATAAAGAAGGTTGAGTACTGAAAATTAGATACTTTTGTATTGTGGTGCTGAAGAGAAGACTCCTTGAGAGTCCTCTGAACGGCAAGGAGATCAAGTCAGTCAAATCTAAAGGAAATCAACCCTGAATATTCATTGGTAGTACTGATGCTGAAGTTGAAGCTCCAATACTTTGGCCACCTGATGCAAAGGGCTGGATCATTGGAAAAGACCTCGATGCTGGGAAAGACTGAGGTCAGGAGGAGACAGGGAAAGCAGGGGATGAGATAGTTGGATGGCATCACTGACTCAATGGATACGAGTTTGAACAAACTCTAGAAGAGAGTGAAGGACAGGGAAGCCTGGAGTGCTGCAGTTCATGGGATCACAAAGAATCTGGCTTGCAAATGAAAAACAAAAGCAACCAGAACAACTATAGCTTGACCATAAGGATGTCAGCAAACTGATGTCTCTGCTTTTCAATGTACTGTCTAGGTTTGTCAAATTTCTTTCCAAGAAGCATGAGTCTTTTAATTTCATGGCTGCAGTCCATGTCTGCAGTGATTTTGGAGACCAGGAAAATGAAATCTGTCACTGCTTCCACTTTTTGTCTATCTATTTGAAATGAAGTAATGGGACAGGATGCCATGATCTTTATTTTTTGAATGTTGAGTTTTAAGCCAGATTTTTCACTCTCCTCTTTCACCTTGATCAAAGGGCTCTTTAGGTCCTCTTCACTTTCACTTTCTGTAATTGATTGGTATCGTCTGCTTACCTGCAGTTGTTGATATTTCTCCTGGCAATCTTGATTCCAGCTTGAGATGCATTCAGACTGGCATTTCACATGATATACTCTGCATTTAATAAGCCAAATGACAATATACAGCCTTGATTCACTCCTTTCTCAATTTTGAACTAGTCAGCTGTTCCATGTCCCGTTCTAACTGTTGCTTCTTATCCTGCATACAGGTTTCTCAGGAGACAGGTGCTTTCCTCTGTAATAATTTTCTATAGATTTTTTGATGCATAGTCAAAGGCTTTAGAATAGTCAGTGAAGCAGAAGTAGTTGTTTTCTTAAAGTTCTCTTGCTTTCTCCATGATCCAATGAATCTTGGCAATTTGATCTCTGGTTCTGCTGCCTTTTCTAAACCCAGCCTGCACTTTTGGAATTTCTCAGTTTATGTACTACTGAAGACAAGCCTGAAGGATTTTGAGCAAAAGCTTACTAGCATGTAAAATGAGCATAATTGTATCATAGTTTGGATGCATTGCCCTTGTTTGGAATTGGAATGAAAGCTGATCTTTTTCAGTACTGTGGAGTTTTCCACTGCAGAGTTTTCCAAACTTGCTAGCATGTTGAGTGCAGTACTTTAGCAGCAACTGTAAATTGCTGTAAATAACAGAAACTTTAAGGACTGCAAATATCTCAGCTAGAATTCTGTTACCTCCACTATCTTTCTATGTAGTAATGCTTCCTAAGACCCATTTGACTTCACACTGCAGGATGTCTGCCTCTAGGTGAGTGATCACACCATCATGACTATCCCAGTCATTAAGACATTTTTTGTAAAGTTCTTTTGTGTTTTCTTGCCACTTCTTAATTTCTTCTGCTTCTGTTAGGTCCTTATAGTTTCTGTCCTTTCCATGCCAATTTTTGCATGAAATATTTCCAGTTTCCCTGATAAAAATCTGTTTTCCCATTCTACTGTTTTCCTCTGTTTCTTTGCATTGATCTCTGAGGAAGGCTTTCTTATCTCTCCATGCTATTCTCTGGAACTCAGCATTTGGTTAGGTGTGTCTTTCCCTTTCCCTCTTGTCTTTCACTTCTCTTCCTACCTCAGCTATCTGTAAAGCCCTCTAAGACAACACTTTGCTCTCTTGCATTTCTTTTTCTTTAGGAAGATTTTGGTGACAACTCCCTGAACAACATAACAAACTTCCACCCATAGTTCTTCAAGCTCTCTGTTTACCAGATCTAATCCTTTGAATATATTCATCACCTCCACTGTATAAACTGAAATGCCTAGTGTTTTTCCCTATTTTCTTCTATTTAAGCCTGAATTTTGCAACAATGAGCTAATGATCTGAGTCACAGTCAGTTTCAGATCTTGTTTTTGCTGACTGTATAAAGTTTCTCCATCTTTGGTTGTGAAGAGTATGGTCAATCTGATTTCTCCACTGACATTCTGGTGATATCCATGTGCAGTCATCTCTCGAGTTGTTGGGACAGGAAGCTTGTTATGACCAGTGTGTTCTCTTGATAAAACTCTATTAGCCTTTGCCCTACTTCATTTTGTACTGCAAGGCGAAACTCCTGTTATTCTGGCTATCTCTTGACTTCCTACTTTTGTATTCAACTCCTCTATCAGGAAAATGACTTTTTTTTTTTTTTTTTGATGTTAGTTTTAGAAGATATTGTAGGTCTTCATAGACCAGTCAATTTCAGCTTCTTTGGCATCAGGTGTTGGGGGCACAGATTTGGATTGCTGTGATGTTGAATAATTTGCCTTGGAAATGAATCAAGATCATTCTTTCATTTTTGCAATTGCACCCAAGTACTCTTAGTATTTATTCCAATCCCAAAGAAAGCCAATGAGAAAGAATGCTCAAACTGCTGCACAGTTGCACTCATCTCACATGCTAGTAAAATAATGCTCAAATTTCTCCAAGCCAGGTTTCAGCAATACGTGAACCATGAACTTGTAGATGTTTAAGCTGGTTTTAGAAAAGGCAGAGGAACCAGAGATCAAATTGCCAACATCTGCTGGATCATCAAAAAAGCAAGAAAGTTCCAGAAAAGCATCTATTTCTGCTTTACTGACTATGCCAAAGGCTTTGACTGTGTGGACCACATTAAACTATGGAAAATTCTTTAAGAGATGGGAATACCAGACCACCTGACCTGCCTCTTGAGAAACCTGTAAGCAGGTAAAGAAGCAGCAGTTAGAACTGGACAAGGAACAACAGACTGGGTCCAAATAGGAAAAGAACTGAGTCAAGGCTGTATACTGCCACCCTGTTTATTTAACTTATATGCAGAGTACATCATGAGAAATGCTGGATTGGAGGAACCACAAGCTGGAATCAAGATTGCCAGGAGAACTGACAATAATCTCAGATATGCAGATGACACCACCCTCATGGCAGAAAGTGAAGAGGTACTGAAGAGCCTCTTGATGAAAGTGAAAGAGGAGAGTGAAAAAGTTGGCTTAAAGCTCAACACTCAGAAAACTAAGATCATGGCATCTGGTCCCATCACTTCATGGCAAATAGATAGGGATACAGTGGAAACAGTGGCTGGCTTTATTTTGGGGGGCACCAAAATCACTGCAGATGGTGATTGCAGCCATGAAATTAAAAGATGTTTACTCCTTGGAAGGGAAGTTATGACCAACCTAGATAGCATATTAAAAAGCAGAGACATTACTTTGTCAAAAAAGGTCAGTCTGGTCAAGGCTATGGTTTTTCCAGTGGTCATGTATGGATGTGAGAGTTGGACTATAAAGAAAGCTGAGCACTGAAGAATTGATGCCTTTGAACTGTGGTGTTGGAGAAGACTCTTGAGAGTCCCTTGGACTGCAAGAAGATCCAACCAGTTCATCCTAAAGGAGATCAGTCTTGGGTGTTCATTTGTAGAACTGGTGTTGAGTCTGAAATTCAACACTTTGGCCACCTGATGCAAAGAGCTGACTCATTTGAAAAGACCCTGATGCTGGGAAAGATTTAGGGCAGGTGGAGAAGGGGACACAGAGGATGAGATGGTTGGATGGCATCACTGACTCAGTGGACATGGGCTTGGGTAGACTCTGGGAGCTGGTGATGGACAGGGAGGCCTGGCGTGCTGCAGTTCATGGGGTCACAAAGAGTTGGACACAGCTGAGCAACTGAACTGAACTGAAGATATATAAAAAAATGCTTCAAGACGCTGTTATTCAATAGTATATTTTCACAAAAAAGCATTTTTTAACAGTGACATTTTCATGTGTCAAAGTTAATTTTATTGTCATTAAGTATTCCTTATGACCATCAGATTATCACAACTCACTGAGGTAAGTATAAACATAAACTCAATACAAAGTGAATTTTTATACTCGGTGTTATGGATTAAATTGTTCCCTCCCCATATTTATATATTGAAGTTCTAAACATAAAAATGACCACAGTTGAAGACAGGACATTTACAAAGATAATTAAGGTTAAGTGAGGCTTCCCTTGTGGCTCACCTGGTAAAGAATCTGCCTGCAACGTGCGAGACCTGGGTTCAATGACATCATAAAGATGTCATCAATGTTAAATGCCATAGTAAAGGTTAAAAGACATAAAGATTAAAAGACATCATAAAAATGGAGCCCTAACCAGAGAGATCTGGTGTCCTTATATCTGTAAAAGAAGAGGAAGGTACATCAGAGCATATACAACCTCCTCCCACTCTCCTCCTTCTCAGAGAAAAGGCCATGGGGGACCACAACAGGAAGATGATTGACTGGCAGCCAGGAAGAGATCTCACCAGAATTTCATTTTCTGGTACCTTGATCTTGGACTTATAGCCTCTGGAATTCTGAGAAAATAAATTTCTGCTATTGAAGTCACATAGTCTATAGGATTCTGTTATGGCTGCCTGCAAAGTCACTTCAGTCGTGTCCAACTCTGTGTGACCCCATAGCAGCCCACCAGGCTCCCCCGTCCCTGGGATTCTCCAGGCAACAACACTGGAGTGGGTTGCCATTTCCTTCTCCAATGCGTGAAAGTGAAAAGTGAAAATGAAGTTGCTCAGTTATGTCCAACTCTTAGCAACCCCACGGACTTCAGCCGACCAGGCTCCTCCCTCCACAGGATTTTCCAGGCGAGAGTACTGGAGTGCGTTGCCAGACCAAACCAAATGATAAATTTGGATAACAAAAATCAAAGTGAACAAGTGCTGCATTTCACTTACTTTATGTGTATTGTCAGCTACCTTTAAAGATTATTCCCAGCTTTGCAATTTAATTGATAAATGTTTTATTCTATTATCATGAAATTTCTTAAGGACTTGCTATCAGGTATATGAAAGTTCTTACTAATTGGTCTCATGAAATCGTGTTGCAATTATTCTTTTTCTTTGTGTTTTATTTTTCTCTGGTGTCTTCAAATTGATACTCAGAAAAATGGAAAGAATGGGATACTGCATGATTGCATTTGAAAAATAAAACTTTTGGAAATATCCTAAACCAAGTTTCAGGCCTAGGAAACAAAGAGAAGGGTAGAAAATTACAAATATGAAGGAAGCTGGGTGCTGGGGAATAAAGCAAGAAGAGTACTAAAAGATAAGATCATGAACTGCTTATTGCCATGTTCAGAGTTAAATTGAAAAAAAGTAGGGAAAATCGCTAGACCATTCAAGTGTGACCTAAATGAAATCCCTTACAATTCTACAGTGGAAGTGACAAATAGATTCAAGGGATTAGACATGATAGACAGAGTGGCCTGAAGAATTATGGATGGAGGTTTTGTGACACTTTACAGGAGACAGTGATCAAGACCATCCCTAAGAAAAAGAAATGCAAAAAGGCAAAATGGTTGCCTGAGGAGGCCTTACAAAATAGCTATGAAAAGAAAAGAAGTGAAAGGCAAAGAAGAAAAAGAAATATATATCCATTTGAATGTTGAGTTCCAAAGAATAACAGACATAAGAAAGCCTTCCTCAGTGATTAATGCGAAGAAATAGAGGAGAATGAGAAAGACTAGAGATCTCTTCAAGAAAATTGCAGATAACAAGGGAATTTTTCATGCAAAGATGGGCACAATAAAGGGCAGAAATGGTATGGACCTAACAGAGGCAGAAGATATTAAGAAGAGGTGACAAGAATACATAGAAGAACTATACGAAAAAGATCTTGACGACCCAGATAGTCAATGGTGCGATCACTCACCTAGAGCCAGAGAGCCTGGAATGTGAAGTTAAGTGGGCCTTAGGAAGATGGACAAACTAGTGGAGGTGATGGAATTCCAGTTGAGCTATTTCAAATCCTAAAAGATGATGCTATGGAAGTGCTGCACTCAAAATGCCAGCAAATTTGGAAAACTCAGCAGTGGCCACAGAACTGGAAAACATCAGTTTTCATTCCAATTCCAAGGAAAGGCAATGAGAAACAAAGCTCAAACTACCACACAATTGCACTTATCTCACATGCTAGTAAAGTAATGCTCAGAATTCTCCAAGCCAGGCTTCAACAGTACGTGAACTGTGAACTTTCAGATGTTCAAGCTGGATTTATAAAAGGGAGAGGAGCCAGAGATCAAATTGCCAACATATGCTGGATCATCAAAAAAATAAGAATTTAAGAAAAACATCTATTTCTGTTTTATTGACTATGCCAAAGGCCTTTGACTATGTGGAACAGCACAAACTGTGGAAAATTCTGAAGGAGATGGCAATATCAGACCACCTGACCTGCCTCCTGAGAAATCTGTTTGCAGGTCAGGAAGCAACAGTTAGAAATAGACATGTAACAACAGACTGGTTCCAAATCAGGAAAGAATTGCATCAAGGCTGCATATTGTCACCCTGCTTATTTAACTTATATGTAGAATACATCACAAGAAATGCTGGACTGCATGAAGCACAAGCTGGAATCAAGATTGCCAGGAGAAATATCAATAACCACAGATATACATATGACACCACCCTTATGGCAGAAAGCCAAGAAGAACTAAACAGCCTCTTGATCAAATTGAAAGAGGAGAGTGAAAAAGTTGACTTAAAACTCAACATTCAGTAAAGCAAGATCATGGCATCTGGTTCCATAACTTCATGGCAAATAGATAGAGAAACAGTGGAAACAATGAGAGACTTTATTTTTTTGGGATCCAATATCACTGCACATGGTGATTGCAGCCATGAAATTAAAAGATGCTTAATCCTCAGAAGGAAAGTTATGACCAACCTAGACAGCATATTAAAAAGCAGAGACATTACTTTACCAACAAAGTTCCATCTAGTCAAGACTATGGTTTTTCCAGTATTCATGTATGGATGTTAGAAATGGACTATAAAGAAAGTTGAGTGCTGAAGAATTGATGCTTTTGTACTGTGGTGTTGGAAAAGACTCTTGAGTTTCCCTTGGACAGAAAGGAGATCCAACCACTCCATCCTAAAGGTAATCAGCTCTGACTATTCATTGGAAAGACTGATTTTGAAGCTGAAACTCCAATACTTTGGGCACTTTATGTGAAGAACTAACTCATTTGAAAACACTCTGATGCTGGGAAGATTGAAGGCAGGGGGAGAAGGGGCCAACAGAGCATGAGATGATTGGTTGGCATCATTGACTCGGTGGACATGAATTTGAGAAAGTTCTGGGAGTTGGTGATTGACAGGGAGGCCTGGCATACTGCAGTCCATGGGGTCGCGAAGAGTTGGACACCACTGAGCAACTGAACTGAACTGAATATTAAAAGAAAGATAGACGTATGTAAGCAAAATGCAAAGTACTGATAAGATATTTCATTTACCCCTCATCATTCTCTATTAGGAGAATTTGAAGTTGAATGAATTCTGTAAACAAATTTCATGGAAAGCTTAAGAGATGACCAAAAAAAAAAGGACTTGGCAAAGGAAACAAACAAAAAAAGGACTTCAATTAGCAAGACTGCTTTATATTTGAAGTTAAAATGTTTATCACATTTTATGATCCCTAAATAAGATAATCTTTATTATCACAGAAGTACTAAGTGAATGAATTATCTGATTTTGTTTCAACTGCCATTTTGACAATGCAAATAAATACTCACATTCCATTTCTATTGAATGATGCAAGCACCCACATTCATTTGTTTTTGCAACACTGGAATTGCCTTTCTCTTTTGATTCCTCTCAGAACATCTTTATTTGAATATTATGCATTAACCTCATCTTAATAGCCAAAACAGCTTAATGAACAATACAGTTATGCGTATTAATATTTGTTTCAGTCAAAAGATAGAGTCATGAAACAGTCAAGCATCATCTTGAGTCAATGTCATTTTTTTTAAAATAAGCATTCTTTTTCTCAAAAATTATTATTATTTTTCTGAAATTTTCTTCTTAGTCTGTGAACTTTACATATGCAAAGAACGTGGCTTTGAGTTTATTAAAAACTGTGAAGGTCATAGCAAGGAGAAAATTGATTCCCTTCTATTCTTCGAAGAGAAACCATAGAGCTTGATATTCTGTGTTATTAATCATCTGACAGAATATTCTAAATGAAAATGCTAGATTAATAAGAAAAACATTAATTATATATGTTCTTTTCATATGTAAACATGGATCCTGGACCCAGGGATCAAACCTGCATCTCCTGCAATGCAGCAGACTCTTTACTGCTGAGTCACTGGGAAACCCATAAATATGCAAGAAAAAAAATGAAAATGAAAGTGCTAGTCACTCAGCTCTGTCTGATTCTTTGCAACCCTATGGACTGCAGCCCACAAAACACATCTGTTCATGGACTTCTCCAAGGAAGATACTGGAATGGGTAGCCATTCCCTTCTCCAGGGAATCTTCCTAACCCAGGAATTGAATCCACTCCAGTATTTCAAATAAATTCTTTACCATTTGAGCCACAAGGGTAGCCCATATATCTATTTTTCCATCAACATATGGGCTTGCTACGTAGTGCTAGTGGTAAAAAACCCACCTGCGAATGCAGAAGACATGAGACCCAGGTTTGATCCCTGGGTCAGGAAAATCCTCTGGAGGAGGGCAAGGCAATCTACTTCATTATTCTCTCTTGGACAATCCCCATGGACAGAGGAGCCTGGTGAGATATAGTCCATATGGCCTCAAAGAGATGGACATGACTGAAGTGACTTAGCACACAAGCACATCAGTACATACATATGCATATATACACACAAGGGCTCTTCTTGTTGCTCAGAGGTAAAGAATTTACCTGCAATGCAGGAGACACAGGTTTGATTCCTAGGTTGGCATGATTCCCAGGAGAAGGAAGTGGCAACTCTCTTCATTATTCTTGCCAAGTGAATTCTAAGAGAGGAGCCTGACAGGTCACAGTTCATGGGGACACAATAGTCAGACACGACTTAGCAACTAAATCACCATCACTATGTACACATTAAAAGAAAAAAACAAAACTGAAATTCCTGCAAAGTATGCTAAAATAAAGCAATTTCAAACTGACCAAGTTTTAATTGACTAGCCTTCATCACGGTGAATTGATATATAAATTCTTCACTTGTGTTTTGTATGCTTTTAAATATTTAATTCTAGTTTTTTATAACAATTTGATTTTAATTTTTCAGATACATTTACTGGTTCAAGAAAAAAGTCACTCCCAGAAGATAAAGACTAGTTTGTAAAGTTCAGAGTAATCTGTTCAAAGTTTGGTTATAAAAGACATTAATAAGCAACTATTTTAAAAAATCCTTTGCATTTCAAGAGACAGTGTTTAGGTATCCATTATGTAACAGATACTGAAGATAAAATCTTAAGGAACTTACGTGGATTAGGCCACATAAACACATAGCTCTAAGTAACCTAAATAAAATGTTACCAGTGCTAGGAATGGAGTTAAAAAGGGGTGCTATAAGGGCATCTTAAGGAGCACCCATTTCTGAAAATGAGTAGAATTCATCAGGGAAGTGCCTCATAGGATAGTCAACCCCAAATTGAGTTTTTAATGGTGAAGTAGGTAAGCTAGTCAAGCACATGTATGTCTGAGTATGAGGTTCAGGTTATGGAGGTAGAGGTAAGAAAGCTTGTCATGTGTTAAACCAGAAAAAAAAAAAATTTAAATATTCTACTGCCCTGAACGAGTTGACTAATAACTATAGGAAAGAAGATTGTAGCAGAGAATGTAATGCTATGGATAGTATATGTTATATATGTATCTGATGTGTGTGTTCCAAAGCCAATGAACATTGTCATTAAATTTGTGTTTTAAAACTTTCACTTTGAAAGCATTGTGAAGAATAGATATAAGGCAGGAGGGGCCATCAGGCCCATATAGGAGGGGTAAAGTGTTAAGAGATTCATTCCCTGTGAGACAAAACTCCAAGATGAGAATAGCAGGACAATTAAGAGAGGCGGCTGGGTCATGCTCAGACCACATATTTCTCATTCTCAAAGTCAGGAGACCTCAGTGACCACACATGTGCAAAAAGACTCCTTGGAGGCCAAAGGGGAGTGATGCTTACTAATGTCAGGCTACTTATAGGCCTTTGCCATAGGATCCATTTTAGCTAAGAGATGCATGTGGAGGATCCTGAGATATACCAAACTCGGACTGTGAATTAGGCAAATTGAGATGATTGGCCAAAGGAAAGCTGGAATAAATGAAACATACCAGTAATTCAAACTTTCATGAGGGCTCAACTCAGTGACTTTCTGAGTCCGCCAATGTGTCTGTCCACATGTACTGTGCTCTTTTTCTTCCTAATAAGTACTTTACTTGTTTCACTAGTTTCCCTCTTCATGGGAAGTCTTTTCCACAAAGCCATAGAGCTAAGAACCTTATTGCTGACCACTGGCCTAGTGTCTAGGATCTGCTGCTCTCACTGCTGTGATCCAGCTTCAATCTGTGGCTGGGAACCCAAGCTTCACTTCAAGCCTGTGCGGGCTGAGCCCTCCTGAAATCAGGTACACGTGGAGAAAGATATCATGGACTTAAGCAATTAAGATGGAATCCATTGCAAAAAAAAAAAAAAAAAAAAAAGAAACGATAAAGCATAATCTAAAGACAGTGAAGGCTGAGTAATTCCATGGAATATTACTGGGAAGATACCCTGGGGAAGGGAATGGCTACCTACTCCAGTATTCTGGTCTGGAGAATTCCATGGACAGAGGAGCCTGGTGGGCTATAATCCATGGGGTCACAAAGAGTTGTACATGACTGAACAAAGTATCTATTTTTTAAAAAAAATCCACTCTCCTAAAAAATTGACCAATCAGTGGAAATGGACATGAATCTTTTAAATAGATCTTATTTATTAGAATGAGGTGAAAACTAATGGTCAGAATCAAGTTCATCTTTTCCTATTGTAACACATGAATATTATGAGTGACTACTCCCTCAGACCAGATTTCAGGTGTTCATTGTGATTAAATATTCATCACTCGCTAAAACCTTACCATATATTTGCCATCTCTTGTTCTTAAACTCCTGTTGAAAAGAGTACAGCACTCATGCTGAATTTGTAGCAAATTGGGAAGTTGTTTAATGGTTTGGAAAACTCCCACAGCTGACTGAATTGAGAATAACACACTCATTATTATTTATGACTCTATTTCCAGGGTCTTTATAGGTCAGCTTATTGAATTCACTGAATATGCTGCTTTTACAGTTCAGCAAAGCCAATTTAGCAGACTGCTTTGTGGTAGACAGACTCATAGAAGTGAAAGAAAGCCAATTTCTTTAAATATAAACACACCTTAGAACACCCTTAATTTAGGATAATTTACTCTAGATGAAATTCCAGTGTTTATTGACCTTTGCCACTAAGAATTCCAAAACTTTCACAAATAAAACCACTCAGAACATGTTTCCCTACATGTTCAGTAGATCATTTCTTTTCATGAATTCAATAGCATTTACTTTCAACAAGTATTCCTCAGAAAAGTCAGTGATTCCATGACTTAGAATTATGTGACTTTCTTTACTAATATACTATTGTGATAATGTGCGTTGTGAAATTTTAAAACAGGTATATAGAAAGTTGTTTCTTTGTTTTTTTTTACATTGAAACATTTTTGTGATATATACCTTTACATACTATTAGTCCAGGGACAAACACTAGGAAATGCTAGTCTAGAGCAGTTCATTGAAAATATTTCAGAGACTAAAAGCAGAGGTAATAAGAGGGTTTAATTATGGAAAACACACCATGTTTTTGTTGCTGTTTAGTCATTTTGAAATTTCATCCTCAACATTAGTAATTTTTTTCCTGTGGGAAATATGGAATATTTTAGCTTTAAAGATCACAGATTTCATTCTTATAGTTATTTAATATGTATTTAATCTGGCCAAGTATTCAATGAGGCTAACCTGGAGGCTCAGACAGTAAAGAATCTGCCTGCAATGATGGAGACCTGGGTTCAGTCTCATGGGCCGGGAAGATGGCTACCCACTCCAGTATTCTTGCATGGATAATTCCATGGATAGTAGATCCAGGTAGGCTACAGTCCATGGGGTCACAAAGAATTGAACATAACTGAGAGACTAATAACACACACAAGTATTGAATAATATGTAATTCTAAGCTGTCTGAGGTACTGGAAGAAAAATAAAAGTGTTAACCATAGAACTGTGAAGAATTTGAATTTTGCAGAAGTACCACATTTGGAATGTATAACCTCAGGTACTGCTGCCACTGCTACTAAGTCGCTTCAGTGTATCCAACTCTGTGCGACCCCATAGACGGCAGCCCACCAGGCTCCCCCATCCCTGGGATTCTCCAGGCAAGAACATTAGAGTGGGTTGCCATTTCCTTCTCCAATACATGAAAGTGATAAGTCACTCAGTCGTGTCTGACTCTTAGCGACCCCATGGACTACAGCCTACCAGGCTCCTCTATCCATGAGATTTTCCAGGCAAGAGTACTGGAGTGGGGTGTCACTGCCTTCTCCAAAATGCAGTGCTAAGAGGGAAGTTTGTAGCAGTACAAGCCTACCTCAAGAACAACAACAAATAAAGGATGAAATAATCAACCTAACTTTACACCTAAAGCAACTAGAAAACAGAAGAAAAGAAGAACCCCAAAGTTAGTAGAAGAAAAGAAATCATAAAAATCAGAGCAGAGATAAATGAAATATAAACCACAGAGACTATACCAAAAATCAGCAAAATTAAAGCTGGTTCTTTGAGAAGATAGATAAAATAGAAAAACCATTAGCCAGACTCATCAAGAAAAAGATGGAGAAGAACAGAATCAATAAAATCAGAAATGAAAACGGGGAAATCACAACAGACAACACAGAAATGCAAAGGATCACAAGAGACTACTATCAGCAACTATATGCCAGTAAAATAGACAGCTAGGAATAAATGGACAAATTCTTAAAAATGTATAACCTTCCAAAACTGAACCAGGAAGAAACAGAGAATCTTAACAGACCCATCACAAACACAGAAATGGAAGCTTCAATCAAAAATACTTCAACAAACAAAAGCCCAGGACCAGATGGCTTCACGGTGAATTATACCAAAACTTTAGAGAAGAGTCAGCATCTATCCTACTCAAACTCTTCCAGAAAATTTCAGAGGAAGGTAAACCCCCAAACTCATTCTATGAGGCTACCATCAACCTTAATATCAAAACCAGACAAAGATGTCAAAAACAAAGAAAACTATAGGCCAATAACACTGGTGAACATAGATGCAAAAATCCTCAACAAAATTCTAGTAAACAGAACCCAACAGCATATTAAAAAGATCATACATCATGACCAAGTGGGCTTTGTCCCATGGATGCAAGTACACTTCAATATTCACAAATCAATCAATGTGATACACCACACTAACAAATTGAAAGATAAAAACCATATGATTATCTCAATAGATGCAGAGGAAGTCTTTGACAAAATTCGCAACCATTTATGATACAAACTGTCCAGAAAGCAGGCATAGAAGGAGCATACCTCAACATAATAAAAGCCATATATGACAAACCCACAGCAAACATTATCCTCACTGGTGAAAAATCAAAACCATTTCCTCTAAAATCAGGAACAAGACAAGTGTGCCCACAGTCACCACTACTAGTCAACATAGTTTTGGAAGTCTAAGCCACAGCAATCAGAGAAGAAAAATAAAAGAATAAAAGGCATTGGAAAGAAGAAATAAAACTCTTGCTGTTTGCAAATGACATGATCCTCTACATAGAAAACCTTATAGAAACCACCAGAAAATGACTGGAGCTAATCAGTGAATATAGTAATGTTGCAAGATATAAAATTAATACACAGAAATCCCTTGCATTCCTATACACTAGCAATGAGAAAACAGAAAGAGAAATTAAGGAAATAACCCTATTCGCCATTGCAACAAAAAGAATAAAATACTTAGGAATAAATTTACCTAAAGAAATAAAAGACCTATATATAGAAAACTATAAAACACTGATGAAAGAAATCAAATATGACACAAATAGAGTGAGAAATATACCATGTTCGTGGATTTGAAGAATCAATATAGTGAAAATGAGTACACTACTAAAAGCAATCTAATACTACAAACAATCTATAGATTAAAGGCAATCCCTATCAAGGTATCAATGGTATTTTTCACAGAACCAAACAAATAATTTCACAATTTTTATAGAAATATAAAAAACCTCCAATAACTGAAGCAATCTTGAGAAAGAAAAATGGAACTGGAGGAATCAACCTGCTTGACTTAAGACTACAGTACAAAGCTACAGTCATCAGGATAGTATGGTACTGGCACAAAGACAGAAATACAGATCAATGGAACAAAATAGAAAGCCCAGAGATAAATCCAAGCACCTATGGACATCTCATCTTTGGCAAAGGAGGAAAATATATACAATGGAGAAAAGACAATCTCTTTAACAAGTGGTGCTGGGAAAGCTGGTCAACCACCTGTGAAAGACTGAAACTACAGCACTTTCTAACACCATACACAAAAATAAACTCAAAATGGATTAAAGACCTAAGTGTAAGACCAGAAACTGTAAAACTCTTAGAGGAAAACATAGGCAGAACACTCTCTGATATAAATCACAGCAAGACCCTATATGACCCACCTCCCAGATTAATGGAAATAAAAACAAAAATAAACAAATGGGACCTAATTAAACTTAAAAACTTTTGTGCAACAAAAGAAACTATAAGTAAGGTGAAAAGGCAGTCTTTAGAATGGGACAAAGTAATAGCAAACAAAACAACTGACAGAGACTTAATCTTCAAAATATGCAAGCAGCTCATGCAACTCAATACCAGAAAAATAAATGACCCAATCAAAAATGGGCAAAAGAACTAAACAGACATTTTTATAAAGAAGACACATAAATGGCTAACAAACACATGAAAAGATGGTGAACATCATTCATTATCTGAGAAATGCAAACAAAAATCACAAGGAGGTACCATCTCACGCCGATCAGAATGGCTGCCACCGCAAAGTCTATAAACAATCGATGCTGGAGAGGGTGTGGAGAAAAGGGAACCCTCTTAGACTGTTGGTGGGAATGGAAACTAGTATAACCACTATGGAGAACAGTGTGGAAATTCCTTAAAAAAACTGGAAATAGAAATGCCATATGACCCAGCAACCCCACTGCTGGGCATACACACTGAGGAAACCAGAATTGAGATACATATACCCCAGTGTGGACTGCAGCACTATTTACAATATCTAGGACCTGGAAGTAACCTAGATTTCTATTGACAGATGAATGGATAAGGAAGTGGTGGTAAATATACACAATGGAATACTACTCAGCTATAAAAAAAGAACTCATTTAAGTCAGTTCTAATGAGGTGGATGAAACTTGAGCCTCTTATACAGAGTGAAGTAAGTCAGAAAGAGAAACACCAATACAGTATATTAGCACATATATATGGAATTTAGAAAGACAGTAATGATGACCCTGTATGCAAGACAGCAAAAAGACACGGATATAAAGAACAGACTTTCAGACTATGTGGACAAGGCAACTGTGGGACAATTTGAGAGAATAACATTGAAAATATATACTACCATATGTAAAATAGATAATGAGTGCAAGTTTGATGCATGAAGCAGGGCACTCAAAGCTGGTCTTTTGGGACAACCCAGAGGGATGAGGTGCGGAGGGAGATAGGAGGAGGTCAGGATGGAGAGACATGTGTACACACCGTGGTTGGTTCATGTTAATGTATGGTAGAAAACACCACAATATTGTAAAGTAATTAGCCTTCAATTAAAATAATTTTTTTTAAAGAAAATATTCAGACAATCCTTCCTTCTCTCATACACCATCAAATTTCCCTCTCTTCTGGATCATACCTGTTAGTATATGAACATGCTTGACTCCACCCCCCTAGTTTTACAATTAATGTCAATTTATTAACTTTTAGTTTCAAAATCATTCTTTTAGATTCTATTTTAAAAAATTATCTAGGTCTTTTAAGTAATTTTTCTTTGCCAACCAGCATGAAGTAAGCTTTGAAGTAAAGGGCTCTAAAGAGACACTGCAGATTTTGTTTCCTGATATGAGCCCACTTAGCCATTAAATAACAATAATGTGATGATTTGCCTGCAAGTTCTCCAGTAACTGCCTCTTGTAATGCATGCTTGCCAGAAGAACTTAGAAACTGCCTCCAAAAGTCTCCTCAGGTGATTTTTGCAGTAGGGTGTCACTTTGGGGGACATGCTGGGAAGATTTCTAATAAGTTATAGAGAACAGATTTCTCTCTAGTTCTGCCATTGTTTTACTAATGTAGTGACTTCTCTACCATCTAGAAAGCCATGGTTGTTTCCTCTTCAAGGAGATCCAGATCTCAGTTTTCAGGGTTGGTGTTAGCCTTAAAGGTAGTAGTTACTCCTTATATCTGCTATCTCTGTATTAAGTTCAGTTCAGTTCAGTCACTCAGTCGTGTCCAACTCTTTGTGACCCCATGAATCGCAGGACGCCAGGCCACCCTGTCTGTCACCAACTCCCGGAGTTTACCCAAACTCATGTCCATAGAGTCAGTGATGCCATCCAGCCATCTCATCCTCTGTTGTCCCCTTCTCCTCCTGCCCTCCATCTTTCCCAGCATAAGGGTCTTTTCCAATGAGTCAACTCTTTGCATGAGGTGGCCAAAGTATTGGAGTTTCAGCTTCAGCATCAGTCCTTCCAATGAACACCCAGGACTGACCACCTTTAGCATGGACTGGTTGGATCTCCTTGCAGTCCAAGGGACTCTCAAGAGTCTTCTCCAACATCACAGTTCAAAAGCATCAATTTTTTGGCACTCAGCTTTCTTCACAGTCCAACTCTCACATCCATACATGACCACTGGAAAAACCATAGCCTTGACCAGACACACATTTGTTGGCAAAGTAATGTCTCTGATTTTTAATATGCTATCTAGGTTGGTCATAACTTTCCTTCCAAGGAGTAAGTGTCTTTTGATTTCATGGCTACAATCACCATTTGCAGTGATTTTGGAGCCTCCAAAAATAAATTCTGTCACTCTTTCCACTATTTCTCCATCTATTTGCCATGAAGTTGATGGAACCAGATGCCAGATGCTCCTTCCTCATTGGAGCTTAAGCCAACAACAACAAAAAACATGGTCATCTCTCTGATTCCTCTCTTTTCTCATTCTCCCAACTGACCAACCCTATTTTAAAATATATACAGAATGAAAATACTTCTCACTATTTTCATTGCTATTAACTCATTACCCTCATCTGACTTCTTCAAAAAGTTTTCACTTCTAAACTTCTATCACCTACTAACTGATTTCCATTTTCTTCTCTTGTTTTCCACCAGTGTGCTCTTAACACAGTAACAAGAGAGAGTCCATTGAACTATGTACATTAGATCAGCCTCTCCTCTACTCTGAACTCTGCAACATTTTCCATTATGCCCAAGGAAATTCCCAAGTTTTTAGAACAGGTTTCTAGACATTTAATGATTTGCTTTTTCACCTTCTTTGAATTCTGGCAACTCATCAGTTGCATAACCCCAAAGGCTGCCTTATTTTTCCTCAAAGAGTAACAAGCAAAGGAATATTTCATAAAAATAGCCATGTGGACAAAAGGACACAAGAATATATTCATTTTACAGTTGTTGCTTTTGTTCAGTTGCTGTTGTTCAGTTGTTTAGTCATGTCCAACTTTTTGTGACCCCATGGACTGTAGCATGTCAGGCTTTCCTGTCCATCACCATTTCCTAGAGCTTACTCAAACTCATGACCATCGAGTTGGTAATGCCATCCAGCCATCCCAACTTCGGTCATCCCCTTCTCTTCCTGCCTTCAGTCTTTCCCAGCATCAGGATCTTTTCCAAAGAATTGGCTCTTTGCATCAAGTGGCAAAAGTACTGGAGCTTCAGCATCAGTCCTTACATTGAATAATCAGGATTGATTTCCCCCAGGATTGACTGGTTTGATCTTGCAGTCCAAGGGACTCTTAAGTCTCCTCCAACACCACAGTTCAAAGGCATCAGTTCTTCAGCACTTATCCTTCTTTATGGTCAAACGCTCACATCCACACATGACTACTGGAAAAATCATAGTTTTGACTAGACATACTTTTGTTAGCAAAGTAATATCTCTGTTTTTCAAATATGCTGCCTAGTTTTGTCATAACTTTTCTTCCAAGGAGCAAGCATCTTTTAATTTTAATTTTAATTTCATGGCTGCAGTCACCATCTGCAGTGATTTTGGAGCCCAAGAAAATAAAATCTATCACTATTTCCATTGTTTCCCTATCTATTTGCCAAGAAGTGATGGGGCCAGATGCCATGATCTTTGTTTTTTGAATGTTGAGCTTTATGTATTTCTCAAACAAATTACTTATCAAAATTAAAGAATAATTCTATAATTGGACCAGTGTAAACTTTCTCTTCATAGGCTATAGCCTTGAAATTTGCTGAAAGATTGAGTGTTCTTAAAGCTAAGGATCCTGTTTTAATCTCCAGATTTCATCTCTATAAACTGTATGTGCTGAAATATTAAGATAGCTTTAATAGTTCATTTAAATTCCTCCAAATCATAAATCAAAATCATTTGAAAAGTTTGAATGATTTAAATGGCTTATGTTTTATTAAAAATGTTCCACAATTTTTCTTAGTCCTCTTACAAATTAACCTATTCAATTTTAATTTTATCATCCTTATATAATAGGCATGAACAGAAAGAGAAATTATTTTTTTTAATGTTTAACTGAGAAAAATAATTTTTCTTGCACTGTGTGGCCTCTTGATAAATTCTATGTATATTATTTAATATGTAGAAAAATGCTTATGAGCTAGTTTTATGTTTAAGTTGAGTTTTCTTTTCTTTGTGTAATGAACTTTTGCTTTCTGGTTTATTATGCTATCCATGAAGATGAAACCTTAAGGCATTTTACTTTTAAATACACAACTAACTTATATATTACTCATTTTGATAAATTTCTTTTATTAATTTATCAAACAGAATAAAGACAGAGGTCATATCCTATTTAAGACTGGCCTTCCGTTGTCCATTCAGTAACAGGTTTTTTAGCAAAATCTGAATCAGTATGTTATGATTCCCCCTGATGACATTGTTCCTAGTATCCACTGTTAGCTTGATAGTAAAAAACCAACATATGGGCTTCCCTGGTGGCTCACATGGTAAAGAATATGCCTGCAAAGCAGGCGATTTGGGTCTGGAATACTCCCTGGAGAAAGGAATGGTACCCCACTTCAGTATTCTTGCTTGGATAATTCCATGGACAGAGGAACCTGGAAGACTACAGTCCATGGGATTTCAGATTTGGACATGACTGGGCAACTAGTACACAGCACACAACAAACCAGCACAGTGCTTTCTCTCACATTCCAAACAGATCATATAGCAACAGACAGCTAGAATTCAGTTCAGTTCAGTCACTCAGTTGTGTCCGACTCTTTGTGACCCCATGGACTGCAGCATGCCAGGCCTCCCTGTCTATCACCAACTCCCTGAGTTTACTCAAACTCACATCCATTGTATCGGTAATGCCATCTAATCATCTCATTCTATGTCGTCCCCTTCTCCTCCCACCTTTAATCTTTCCCAGCATCAGGATTTTTTCAAATAAGTCAGTTCTTCACATCAAGTGGCCAAAGTATTGGAGTTTCAGCTTCAGCATCAGTCCTTCCAATGAATATTCTAGAATAAATGAAGCCAAGATTCCTAGGACCTAACATAAACTTTCCATTTGTTGATTCAACAAATGCTTATTGAGTATCAACTATGACAGGTACTTTGTGAACAAGAACCTCAAGTCTGATTTTCTCAAGAGTTATAAGGAAAGAGGTAAAAACAAATAAACTACTACTAAGCAAGGAAGCAATATATGAAAGTGGTAGGAAGAAGACACATTGAAGGTAGGGTTTATTTAGTTAAAAAAAAAATGAGTTAGTGATGCCATGATAGTATGAACATCTTCTAGGCAAGGAAGAAGCAGAAAAGGGGTGTGATGGGCAGTTGTACCCAGGAGGTAGGAAGTTATTTCTAGCTTTGCTTAGAATTGTCAAGGTATCACAATGATAAAAATAGACCAATGTTAAATCAATTTTATTGTTCTCTTTAATTATCTATAGACTATGCTTCCCCTTTCATGGTTTACCCCTGAGAAAACTGTATCACCACCCTCTTCTCTTGGGTACCACAGTTTCTAATCCCCAGAATCAGCTGGTACAAATGTACTAGAGAAGAAATAAGCCTGACATGCTTAAGAAACAAGATATGTCAGTGTGTCTGAGGTGTCCTGAGAGCTGATAGGATATCAGTAAAGAGGAGTGATCATGGGACAGTTGCAGGGTCTTGTAGGGCAGGGATGCTAAAATTTTGTTCTAACTATCTAAATCTGTTTTTAAAGTGATTAATTAATTTTTGGCTCTACTGGGTTTTTGTTGCTGTGTGTGGGTTTTGTCTACTTGCAGCAACTGTGGGCCACTCTTCATTGTGACGCACTGGCTTCTCATTGCAGTGGCTTCTCGTTGCGGAGTACAGACTCTAGGTGCGTAGGCTTCAGTAGTTGCAGTGTGCAGGCTCTAGAGTGTGGGCTCAGCAGTTGTGATACATGAGCTTAGTTGCTCCTCAGCAGGTGGAATCTTCCAGGATCAAAGATTGAATCCATGTCCCCTGCATTGACAGGTGGACTCTTATCCTCTGCACCACCAGGGAAATCCTGTGTCTAAACCTTAAGTTTGACATTAACTGATTCATACTGTAAAATTCTGTTTGCTGAATGGAAGTCATGGCAGCAGTTAAACACAAAAGTTAGTATAAACAGCAGGCTGTTTCAAATGTAGGAGAAAGTTGCTGATGATGGATTTTAGGGTTTGATTATAGAGATGTGTTAAAACACACACACACACAGATTCAGAAGATGGTTTGGAATGAGTGAAAAGGACATCCTAAGGAAATGAATGTTAAATACGATGCAAAGTAGAGAATTAAAAATTATTCTAGGAGTTAGTTCTGAACAACTAAGTGGTTAGTAGTGATATTTACTGAAAATTGGAAGTAGGCTGTAGGGGAGACTTGGGACTTTGAAATCTTTCATTTTGGAAATGTGAAGTTTTGAATAACTATTTGGTATCTAACTAGAAATGTCAAGTACTTAATAGGGTATTTGAATCTATCTTTTAGGAAAACTTTAGAGCTAGACATACAGTCAGAATTCATAATTGACTCCCAGATAGTATTTAAAAGTATAGAAGTAAATGCTATTCTCATGTGATGCCCCAGGTCATTGCAACATCAGAAAGTAGAAAGAATGAGCAAAATTATTGAGTAAGAGTGGCCAGGTTGTTTCAAAGACTGCTGAGAAGCCAAGTGATATGAAAACACAAATGACAGTACTCTTTGGAGTGATCATGATTATTTCAAAGAAATTTTATAGCAGATTGAAGAAAGGAAGATGATTCTGACTAAGTAGATTTAGTAACTAAAATGGTGACTACATATTTTTGCTGGGATAAAAGAACAGGGAACTGGGGTAGTTGGTCGAAGGAGCATGAGATATTTTGTTTTGCTTTAGTATGTCTGAAGCAATGCAAATTTGCAGTTTACTTGGAATTATCCAATAAAGAGTAAAATTCATAGTAGAAAATATGGATGGCATAATTGCAGTAGAGAAGGTTCAGTATAAGGAAAGATGGGATAAAAACCAGAAGCAATGTGATCAACCCTTTGTTAAGGTAGAGACACTTGATACACGGTAGCAAAAATAAAGGTTTTCAAAACAGGTTACAACATCTCATCTATGTGTTTTACTTGACCAACTGTAGTAACATAAATGTATGAGTTTGTGGATGTGCAAATACTTTTTCAATTAACAACATCTTGACTTAAAATTTGCTGAAATAAAAAGGCTTCGTATTTCTTAATGTTGTAACTTAAACTGTAAATGCCATAGTGGATCAAATGACCATGAAACTAAATAATATTTAAGATACATCTATTCGATTTCAGATGCATATATTGTTTGTGCATTTCTGCTTTAATGACACTGTTTGAAAACAGGTCTCTTTTGAAGAAGAATAACTTTAATACACATTTAAAAAAAATCTTATACTCTAGTATTATGGAAAAGACTATTTCTTTGATAACGGCCTTGTATGATCATTAATTAATCACATGCCAAGCAAATCAGAGAGGAAAAAGTGGGAAAAAAAAATGAAGAAGTAACAAACACTGGTAATCAGTCAGCTCAGTGAGCTCAATTCAGTTGCTCAATAATGTCTAACTTTTCGCAACCCAGTGGAGTGCAGAATGCCAGGCTTCCCTGCCCATCACCAACTCCCAGAACTTGCTTACTCATGTCTATCGAGTCGGTGATGCTATCCAATCATCTACTCCTCTGTGGTCCCCTTCTCCTCTTGCCTTCAATCTTGCCTAGCTTCAGAGTCTTTTCCAATGAGTCAGTTTTTCACATCAGATGGTCAAAATATTGGAGCTTCAGCATCAGTTCTTCCAATGAATACTCAGGACTGATTTCCTTTAGGATTGACTGCTTTGATCTCCTTGCTGTCCAAGGGATTCTCAAGAGTCTTCTCCAACACCACAGTTCAAAAGCATCAATTCTTTGGCGTTCAGCTTTCTTTATGGTTCAACTCTCACATCCATACATGACTACTGGAAAAGCCATAGCTTTTTGATTTATTTATGACTGTTCTTTTTCCACTGATTCATTCTTTGTCATTTTCCTTGCTTTTAATTAGTGTTTTTTTTTTTAGTTGTGGCTATAATTTTTATAGAAAAACAGTTTTTGCATGTCTCGTATCTGATCAGTTGTCACACATTCAGTGAGACAAATGGTGAGGACCTCTCCCCTCTTGTATTGCTGCAACTAACATTAACAAAATCTTTTGGAATAAATTTCTTATAGCTTTTCATAGAGAGAATCAATTCTTATAGGACAGAGGTAATATCTGTTTCCTTAAGTTAAACTCCTGTGTCTCCTTGTTATTTTTAAATGTTTTATTTTCTGATTATAAATAATATTCCTCTAAACCTAGCTCATATTTTGTTATCAATTGCAACCTTTTTTTTTAACATTTTGCTACAGAAAATAAATGTTTATACCATAGACATTACTATTTATTTATGTTAAGAGTCAGTAGGTATGCTTGTTAGAAAGTTGTGAGAAATGGTTCTCCTTGTTGCTTCAAAAGAGATAAACAATACCAATTCTAAGACATGAAACAGTCTATCTGTGTATCTCCAAACTTTTAAATAATTTCTGACTGTGGTAAAAGTGAATTTACCTGAGGACTTTTGGTGTGATCATACATAACAACTGTATTTTTTGAGAATAACATGCTTCTACTTTCTAAAATAACTCATTAGAAAAGAACATACCAAAATGGATACTTATATATACTTGCGTCTATAAAAAATAAATATATATGTACCTATTACAAAGATCCATTTTACTTTAGTTAAAACCAGTGGAAGCAATAGTTACAAAATGTTAAAACCTTTATTTTTTTGCCTATCAACATGTTCTTATATTGTGTCTTTAAAAGAGGAAATACAGAAAAACAAGTGAATCAAACTGAGTAGACTCCTTGTGATATGCATGTTGTACACATAATCACCCATTCTTTAAAATGAAATTTCCATATTTGCCCAATTCCTTTGAAATTATAACTCCCCTGGATATCTAAGAAAACATGAAAACTATTATGCAAAATTTTGTTCCTTACTTATTTAAAAAGATAATAGAAGCCATTCACCATTTCTTAGAGTATATATCAATTATGTATTTCTTTGATTTTGCCTTTTCCTCTGGTTCTTTCTATAGCTAAGTCAATTGAATTTATTTCAGTATTAGCAATTCTACTTCAATAGAGAGTAAAATAGGCATTATTGCTTCTGAATTTTTTAATGTCTTTTCTTCCATTCCTTTCTGAAGCTCATTTTGTGTGCCACTGTTCCAACTAAGATCCATAGCCTCTACCAAAATTTGCCTCTTCTTTTTGTTTTTCTAAACCAAATTAATATAATTTATACTTCATAATAGCATGTTAATTTTGAATAATAAAGAATGTCAGAACATAAGAAATAACTTCTATAACATTATAGACTTAGTAACAAACAAACATAAGAAAGCAGATTGTTAGACATGAGGAACTGAAATATGCTAAAGTTAAGTTGGTTAGTTGCCTCATGATTATATTAATAAAAGCAAACTCTTACTGTAGTCTACATTTATGCTTTGGCTCTAATCAATCCTTTAACATGTTTTCTGCTAAAACTTCCATCATTGTGTTTATTTTTCTTTTTACTTTAGAATTTTTTTGTGTGTGCACTTACTAAATAGAAGCAGAAACTGCTAACTATATAAAAATTTATAGGTTATTTAGTTTAACTTTACCCTAGAAGCACATATCCCCTCCCTTTTTTAAAATTTTAAACATTACTAAGTCTTCTTTGTCTTTGCAGTCTTGCCTTGGTCAGTAGTTTATTATGTTTTGCTTAAAAATACTATAAGTAGCTCATATCTGGCCTTCCGAATACTGGTCTGTCACTAACCTGAAATGTATCATTTAAATCTATAGGAATTATAAAAAGATAAGTCAAATCCTTCTCTCAAGTCTCCCCGAAGAATCAGTCCAAGGACTATTTCTTTTTGAAAATAAACCCCTACCACACTAGGAAAATGTAGCTTCTTCCTTTAAATATTTCTAGTATTTTAAAATACTACATATTATGTAATTTTATGTAAATATATATGAGTCTGGTAAAGAATCTGCCTGCAATGCAGGAGACCCTAGTTTAATTCCTGGTCAGGAAGATCCCCTGCAGAAGGGAATGGTACCCAGTCTATCTAGTATTCTTGCTGGAAAATTCCATGGACAGAGGAGCCTGGCAGGCTACAGTCCATGGGGTCACAAAGAATTGGACATGACTAACTGACTGACACTTTCAAATATGTGTATAATATATATTATAATTATATATATATAATTATAATAATAATGTGTATAATATATATTATGTATAATATAAAATGCAATATAATCACATATGTAATATAATAAGATACACAGTAGATATACACAGGTCAACTGAAGGTTAAAAAAAAAACAAAACTCCATACATTAATCACTGTCAGAATTAAGAACAAAATCTGTATTTACTGGCTCTAAAACCCATCAAGAAAAAAGTGTTTTCTGATCAACATATGGCTTTTCTGGAGAAACTTAAGATATTTAGCAGCTTTGAAAATTCATGTAAAGGCTGGAAAATTCTAGATTTAATTCAACTCTTTAAAACTCTGGTTGGACATTGAGGTAAATAGGAAACTAACAGCAGAAATAAACATTGCACTTATGTCCCACCAGAGAAAAAAGAAAAGGTATCAAACATGGTAGTTTGAGCTATACAACTTACTAGAAAGATGATTATCATGCTGATTCTCAATTTACTCATTTGTTAAAAGATAATAATAATGTTTACTACATAGGGATATTGTAGACATTAAATGAGATAAGTTTGGTGACTAAAGAAAGAAAGAAATGTATGCTAGTTCCAATTCCCTCGCTCTTCTTCCTTTCCCAGCCTTTTTTTCAATAAGAATCTTCAGTCAGTTAGTCAGTCAGTTCAGTTGTTCAGTCGTGTCCGACTCCTTGCGACCCCATGAATCGAAGCACGTCAGGACTCCCTATCCATCACCAACTCCCGGAGTTTACTCAAACTCCTGTCCATCGAGTTGGTAATGCCATCCAACCATCTCATCCTCTGTCGTCCCCTTCTCCTCCTGCCCCTAATCTCTCCCAGCATCAGGGTCTTTTCCAATGAGTCAACTCTTCACATCAGGTGGCCAAAGTATTGGAGCTTCAGCTTCAGCATCAGTCCTTCCAATGAATACCCAGGACTGATCTCCTTTAGGATGGACTGGTTGGATCTCCTTGCAGTCCAAGGGACTCTCAAAGTCTTCTCCAACACCACAGTTCAAAAGCATCAATTCTTTGGCACTCAGCTTTCTTCACAGTCCAAATCTCACATCCATACATGACTAATGGAAAAACCATAGCCTTGATTAGACAGACCTTTGTTGGCAAAGTAATGTCTCTGCTTTTTAATATGCTATCTAGGTTGGTCATAACTTTTCTTCTGAGGAGTAAGCATCTTTTAATTTCATGGCTGCAATCACCATCTGCAGTGATTTTGGAGCCCCCAAAAATAAATTCTCTCACTGTGTCCACTTTTTCCCCATCTATTTGCCTTGAAGTGATGGGACCGGATGCCATGATCTTAGTTTTCTGAATGTTGAGCTTTAAGCCAACTTTTTCACTCTCCTCTTTCACTTTCATCAAGTGGCTCTTCAGTTCCTCTTCACTTTCTGCCATAATGGTGGTGTCATCTGCATATCTGAGGTTATTGATATGTCTCCTGGCAATCTTGATTCCAGCTTGTGCTTCTTCCAGCCCAGCATTTCTGATGATGTACTCTGCATATAAGTTAAATAAGCCGGGTGACAATATACAGCCTTGGCGTACTCCTTTTCCTATTTGGAACCAGTTTGTTGTTCCATGGCCAGTTGTAACTGTTGCTTCCTGACCTCCATACAGATTTCTCAAGGGGCAGGCAGGTCAGGTGGTCTGGTATTCTCATCTCTTTCAGAATTTTTCACAGTTTATTGTGATCCACACAGTCAAAGGCTTTGACATAGTCAAAAAAGCAGACCTGGTGTTAGGATAAATTTGCATAATTCATTTAGGCGGGATTTCCATAAATTTTCTTTTTTGTTTTTTTTTTTTTACTTTGAGTAGCCAAATGAAATACAATTATTACTTTATTCATAAATGTCCATTTATTTCCCAGTTTTGGCACAATGTTTTCTTTTTCTTAACTTTCCTTTCTTAATCTGTGGCCCTACTTCCCTCTCTCTTCACTTTTTACTAACAGGTTATGCTTGTCTATTGTTTCCTGATTTTCTAATTCCCTATCTTATGTTTTTAGTAATATGTGAATTGTTGAAAACGTCAATGGTGATTTGGACTCAAATGAACAGGCTCCTAATATACCTCATACAAAATGTACACCCCCCCACACACACAAAACTTTATTTATCATTTCAGTGGTCAGAGCCACCTTCAAGCTTACGTTTGGATGCCCTGATATGCCAGACACCCCGAGTTAACAATGCTATTCATGGATGATTTTTCAACATTAGAAGTTCTTTTACAGATACAAGACTCTGAATCAGGGAAAATTAATTATGCTTTTTCTTATAAGTTGAATGAACCTGATATTTTATCATATCACCTGTGTGCTACATATCTCATCGATAAAATGAGATGGATCGTACATTTGGTGTGTGTATTTTTTTAGCTCCAATTGTAAAAGATTTCATAGTTCCAATTGCCCAATGTTGTTACTTCGTAATTCTCTGCCATTCAGTAATATATCTTATCCTTCTATAAAAGCTTGAAATCCCATGCTTTGAGCTTTTAAGAATATTCTAGGGAGATATATTATTCAGAAAATGATTATGCTATTGTATCTTACGTTAGCAAGCTAGATACTAGACAGACAGGAAGTTAGATCAATCATCAAAACAGGGAAGCAGAGAATTAATAATTGCAATGTTCTAAAATTCCTTAAAATATTCTATTGAGATTAAGTACTATACATATATTATCTAATTTGAGCTGCATAAAATTTTTGTGTGGTAGTATAATTTGATTTTATAAAAAAATTAAACTTCAGAGAAATTGACATTCCTACAGTCATATAGGCATTATTCAGTAAGTGGAAGATTTGGGAATCAGAACTATCACCCATCAAGTAATAGTAAAACATTGGCTGTAATGTTTAGTTTGAACACAGAATTTTTCAGTCAGTCTTAGCTACAAAAACAGCATCTAATTACCTGAGGTGGAAGTAGCGGCAGTCTTATGAAGGCCAGAAGCATACTCAAGTCATTGCATCTCCTCTGCATGTCATATTTGACCCACATCATTAATGCATGGAAGATGGTTTCTTCATCAGGAACATTGACATCATCACTGGCCAGGAGTTTATGGAGCTCCTCAGCTGGAAGCAGTAGAAACTCTTGATTTCTTATAACTTCCATTATGTTTTCCTAGAGGGAGAGAAACAGTTTGGCATAAATTTGGCCTCAGTTTTATTTAGCTAGCAAAGCCTCCCAGAAAGAAATGAGAAAAGTAGTCAATAATCTTTGTTTTCATTATAACATAATCCTTGAGATGTAATCCTCGAGAAGCTAGAAGCTGTTAAGATGAAAGCATTGTAACTGTAATTGACGTGTAAATGTATCCAAGAGAGCACAGATCTTGTAATAACCGGAGGATTATAACATTGAGCTTTGTTATGCAGGCAGAATGTACTAAGTGATTAAGTGTTCAAGTTTCAAGTGGACTGCTATGTAAGATTTGATGAATATGGAAAAAATAGCATTTCAACTTATTAAAAGCTTGACTATGTATACATCAATCAGAAAGTGGGAATAAAATTACACAGATCTAACACTCTAAGATGCATCACCGCTTATTCAAAAGGGAAAAAAAGAGAACATAGAAAGTCACAAGATCCCATGTATTTCACCTTCTTAATAGCTCTCAAACCTCTCTCCTGACAGTTTCTCTGACTTAATTTAGATTCCCATGTATTTTCTTGCAGATTGCTGCCATACCCCTAATGACTCTGTCTGACTCTATCCTCAGCTTCTCTAGTGGTCCCACTGTGCTGTTGTGAGAAGGATATTTCTAAAACATAAATGTGCCCTGACACTATTCTAAAGTTTCGCTGTGTTTTGCTTTTTTGTTTTCCTTTTTTTTTTTTTTTTTGGTTCAAATCTTTTGGTTAAGCATATTGATTCTTTATGACCTGACCTCTTCCTGATTCTAAATATTATGTTGCCAAACTTATTGGCACTTCTGCCACAAAATTACTCATTAGATTTACCTTAGTCTCACTCCATTGCTTAAAATGGCTATCAGCCACCTTTGTTGTCATAATTGCTTTCATTTTTCAAGACTCAGTTCAAAAACTAAATATGGATATGCATATATGTATATATGTATATGGATATGGATAGGTATGGATAGGTATATATAAATATGGATATGTATATATATATATATATGGATATCTCTCTCTATATATATATAGATATATATAGATAGATAGATACATATAGATATAGATATAGATATATATCAAGAGCTCTCTGTTCACTCCCATTTGATCTTGCTGCCCTATCTTATATGCATGAACAGTGCATGGTACATGACATACCAGTTACCAAAGTGTTGTATAATCTTTGGTGTACTTAGGGATCTTATCACCAACTTTGAGCTCCTTGAGACAAAGACTTTGAATTAACCTTTTATATCTAGATTCTGGAACATAGCCAGTGAACAGTACAGATTTATTGAATAGATATATTTGTGATCTTAGAGAAAATAAATTTTGAGATAGTGAACTTCAGTGCAGTGTTTTTCTTTTTTTTTTTTTTTCCATTTATTTTTATTAGTTGGAGGCTAATTACTTTACATTATTACAGTAGTTTTTGTCATATATTGAAATGAATTAGCCATGGATTTACATGTATTCCCCATCCCAGTCCCCCCTCCCACCTCCCTCTCCACTCAATCCCTCTGGGTCTTCCCAGTGCACCAGGCCCGAGCACTTGTCTCATGTATCCAACCTGAGCTGGTGATCTGTTTCACTTTAGATAATATACATGTGTCAATGCTGTTCTCAGTGCAGTGTTTTTCAAACACTTTTTAAAAACTACTTTTTGAAAATCTTACATTTAACCATAGTGTCTTATGTATCTAATAAATGGTAAGAGAAGACAGAGATTTGACTGTTGGCCTTTACTTTTGTTCCACATTCCTCCCTGTCCCCTGAGACAACCCCAAGGAAGATAACTACAACTTCTCAGATGATAGTTTTAAAGCTGCAAAGGTGGCAGAAATCTCGATAGGATTATTGTTTTAATGTAAAACCTGAAGTAGTGGCACTTCTCTTCCCCCAAAACCGTAAAGACTTGGTGTCCTGCTAAAACATGGCAGAAGAGGTAGCAAGTGCTCATTCATCTGTTTGTCAGAGCAGATTCAAACCTGTTTGCTGAAGACCTGACCCATGTTGTGAATGTATTTTAGAATCAAATCCGAGGTTGGAAGGGCCTTCAGCTTTCACAAAAGCAAATCACCTTTTACTTTCAAGTCTTTAGCTGTTTTTTCTTATGTTTGACCTCACAGAATAGATGATTTCATGAAGTAATTTTGCTCCCTGTGTTTCCTGTGTGCCTAATACAATACTGTGAAAATTCAAAAACCTTTATAGTCAAAGCCATGTTTTTTTCCCGTACTAGTAGTAATGTTAGTGGCTTGATTGTGGCTGACTCTTTGCAATCCTGTGGACTGTAGCCTACCAGGCTCCTCAATCTGTGGGATTCTCCAGGCAAGAATACAGGAGTGGGTTGCATTCAGAGGTGAGAACTGGACTATAAAGAAGGCTGAGAGCTGAAGAACTGATGTTTCTGAAATGTGGTGCTGAAGAAGACTCTTGAGACTTCCTTGGACAGCAAGGAGATCAAACCAGTCAATCCTAAAGGAAATCAACTCTGAATATTCATTGGAAGAAATGATGCTAAAGCAGAAGCATATTTTGGCCATCTGATGTTAAGAGTTGACTTATTGGAAAAGACTCTGAATCTGGGAAAGATTGAGGATAGAAAGAAAAGGGGATGATAGAGGATGAGATGATCCAATGGCATCATTGACTTGATGGACATGAGCTTAAGCAAACTCTGGTAAATAGTGAAGGATAGGTAAGTCTGGCATACTGCAGTCTGTGGGGTTGCAAAGAGTCTGACACAACTGAGCAAGTGAACAACAGCAACAAAATAGAACTCGCCCACCAATGCAGGAGGCATAAGAGATAAGGGTTTGATTCTTGGGTCAAGAAGATCCCTGGAGGAGGGCAAAGGACCCACTCCAGTATTGTCACTTGGAGAATCCCATAGGCAGAAGAGTCTGGCAGGCTATAGTTGCAAAGAGTCAGAAATGACACACGTATGTACGTACGATACCTATTTACTAAATGAGCCAACAGTATGCTTTGAAATTTAGTGTCACCAAATTTCTCTAAAGAACTGCAATAAAATAAAGAAATTTCTGAAAAACATTTGAAAGACTTTTGTTCATCTATTATTCCAGTTACTCAAAATCTATGCCTCTTTTAAACTACATGTGGAATTGTATAGCTAGACCATCAGTATATAGTGAGGGGTACCATAAAATCAGCTCTGTGAAAATTTTAGCAGTGCCTATTATAAAGATATTATTCAAGGATTTCATTTTATTTTATGGTGTACTCTTATGATGACCCTTGGGAGAAATTTCTTTCAGAATTTAGTAGCAGGGATAACTGCACTTCTCCTGTGTAAATTGCTTTGCGTTTATCATGGATGTTGTAAATTATGAAATTGATCAGATTCATCTTTTTATTTGGCTTCTAGTAAACTTTGGACCAAATTGAAATCTAGCAGAGAGCAAGGCTATAGCCTTTTATGGTTTGATTTCTTTTTCAGACAGCTCTGGTAATAGCATTATTTAATATTACTACAGCAGATTTTTTTTCTTCTTTTTTTCATACATCTAATCTAGATTGCATTCTATAATTTTATATCTGTATAAATTATACTATATCTTTAGGAAATAAGAAATATTGTTTTTAAATATTGCTATAAATAAACTATACATTGGAAGATAATATTGGATATTACTGAATTCATCACACTGACACATAGATTATATTGTTTTTTATATTGTTTTTTATTTTTCATTATATATATTGGCTTTCTGAAGTTCTCTTAGATCTTTTTTTCTTTTTTTTATCCATCAGGTCTCCTTCCAATGATATCTTGCCTGATATTTCCTGTGTTATTTGCAATCTAGCTTCTAGAATCTAATAATTTAAGTGTTATTATTTTTTATTCACTAAAGAAGAAAAATATCTTTTCACACTAGTTTCCTTACATCTTAGCTAACTCTGTGTTACCTGAGAAGATCAAGTAATGAAAGACATCAGTACATTTTGAGCTGTTTATTTTTTTGTGCATTACTTTTATCATAAGTTCATTCAATCATTCATTCTACACAGATTTATTAAATACCTAACATTTATTCCTGGATAATTGTAGTGAGGAAAATGAAATGAATTTTCATCAAATGTTTACCACACATGGGACAGCTAGACAATGTGCAAAGCATGGGAAATGACTGTCCTCAAGTCTGTAAAAGTTGTTTTTCAAAAAGACCTGGAATATTAGGTAGGAGCATAAATTAGAAAATGAGAAACAGAAAGAAATGTATTCTGACCAGGGGAGACCATATAAACAAAGGCATACTAACACATAGATAAAGGAGCAGAGGTAAGTCAAGCTGCCAAAAGCTAAGGATTGCCAGAACCACCAGGAGTTGGAAAAGGCAAGGAAAGATTTTTCCTAAACTTCGGAGAGAGTCTGGCCTTGCCAGCATCTGGATTTCAGACTTTTAGTCTCTAGAATTGCAAGAGAATACATTTTCATTATTTGAAACTACCCAGTTTTTGGTACTTTGTTATGGAAGCCCTAGGAAAATAACATATAAGAGAAATTCTAAAAATAATTATGTTATAAGCTCTCACATAAACCTAACAAAACATGGCAATTATTACCAATCTTTTGAATGATCAATTATAAACTCTTTATTTTATGGAATAATATCTTTAAGAGATATCAGTTTCCTAGGGGGAAGATCTAACTAGACATTTCTCCAAAAAAGACATATGAAGAGCCAAAACACACACAAAAAGATGCTCAATATCACTCATTATTAGATAGATGCAAATTAAAACTATAATGAGTTGTCACTTCACACTGGTCAGAATGACCATCCTAAAAACAAAACAAGCAAACAAACAAACAAAAAACTACACACAATGAATGCTGGAGAGGATGTGGAGAAAAGGGAATCCTCCTGAACTGTAGACAGGAATGTAGATTGGTACATCCACTATGAAGAACAGTATGGAGTTTCCTTTAAAAAACTAAAAATACAACTACCATGTGATCCAGCAATCCCACTCCTGGGCATTTACCCAGAGAAAACAAGAAGTCAAGAGTGCACCACACTCTACATTGCAGCATTATTGACAATAGCCATGACATGGAAGCAATCTAAATACCCACCAACAGAGAAATGGACAAAAAGACATGGTACATATATGCAATGGGTAATATTAATATTAATTTGGCCCATAGAAAGGACCAGAATAGTGACATTTGAAGAGATGTGGATGGCCCTAGAGATTCTCATACAGAGTGAAGTAAGGTAGAGAAAAATATCATGAAATATCACTTACATGTGGAATCTAGAAAAATGGTACAGATTAACTTATTTGCAAAACAGAAATAGAGAAATAGAGTCACAGATGTAGAGAACTAATTTATGGTTACCAAGAGGGATGGAATGAATTGGGAGATTGGGATTCACATATATACACTACTATGTATAAAATAGATAAATAATGAGAACCTACTGTTTATAACAGGGAACCCTACTCAATGATATATGGTGACCTAAACAGTAGGGAAATTAAAAAAAATAAAAAGGATATATGTATGTGTGTAAATGATTCACTTTGTTATACAGCAGAAACTATCACTACATTGTAAAGCAACTATAGTCCAATAAAATTAATTTCAAATAAAAATGAATAAAACCAGTTAAAAAAATTAAGAAATAGCTAGCTTTCCCATGACCCAAATGAGTGTCAGGGATAGGAAAAAATGGTCTGATCTCTGGATCAACTTCTCTTTACATACATTTTCCCCATTCCCTCTAAAATTTAAACTTTCTAAAAATGCAGAGCAGAGAGAGACACCTCTCCCAAGTTATCAAGGGCTAAGAAGTAGCACCTTAAAATTGCTACACTGGTTTTACTGTCAAGACTCTAACCTTTCAGGTAAAATCAATTTTCCTGGGCTTTTGATTATTTGGCTCCTGTGAATTTTTAATGTTTGTGTCAAAGTTGCTGCCTAAACTCTTCAGCACTACCTCAGAGTTCAAAGAGAAGGGCTTCATTAGGAGAAAGTCACACCTTGTTACTTTACAGATAAGAATCCTAGGGCTCAGAGGCACTCATACATAGTCATACTATTAGTCAAGATAGGGATGAGATTAGGAATTCAGTCTTTCATCTTGTTATATTACCTGGGCTATCCATCCTTCTGTAATTTTTTCCTTCTTGTTCTTTCTGCCCATCTAGTTTAGACTTGCTTACTTACTTTGATCTATACAACGTTATGCACCCTGATTCCTGAGTGCTTACTTGAATCATGTCTCCAACTAGTTCTTGGTATAACTGGACCCCATAATGTGCCCTGGTAATTAGGGAGAGTCAATAGAATAGTATTGATTTAGTAAGTTGGGCAGGATTTAGACCCTGACCTAACTGCTGGCTGCACATTAGGAATTTAGGTTTCTTAGCTGTTGTTTAGTTGCTAAGTCGTGTCCGATACTTTTGCAACCCCATGGACTACAGCCTGCCAGCTTCCTCTGTCCATGGGATTTCCCAAGCAAGTTTGGGATTTCCCTCTCCAGGGGATATTTCCAGGGACTGAACCCATGTCTCCTGCATGGCAGTGGATTCTTTACCACTGAGCCACGTGGGAAGTCCCTTATCTAGAAATGAGGATAAAAATAGTAGCACTACTGTGAGGATTAAGTGTGCTAACCCACTTCAGTCCTGTCAGTCTCTTGTCGACCCCATGGACTGTAGCCCACCAGGTTCCTCTGTCCCTGGGATTCTCCAGGCAAGAATACTGGAGTGGGTTTCCATTTCCTTCTCCAGGGTATCTTCCCCAACCACGGATCAAACCAATGTCTCTTGCATCTCCTGCATTGGCAGGTGGGTTCTTTACCACTAGCACCACCTGGGAAGTCCTTGAGGATTAAGCTTGGAGATTAATACTTTTCTTAGAAAAATACCTGACACATAGCAAGTATTATATAAACATTAGTCAGTAGCTGCTTTGCATCAGAGCTTACCCTTCCTTTTAGGCTTTTACTGGTAGCTGCATTCAAGTTTATAGTTCTTTATCTTCTCTTTTTTCTTTACTAATACTCAGTCAACAAACTTTTTTTTCCCCTATGCCTAGTATGTTTTTAATACTAAGAATAGAGAGACAAGAAAAATAATAAAGAAAAGGATTCTGCCTCCTAATACACTTACTTTCCAATGAGAAGGACAACATGATGTTGAAAGAGAAGTATATACATTTTATGACAAGAGAGAAAAAAAAAAAAAAGAGATTTCATGAAGTCCAGTGGATGAGAAAGCCCATGAAATAAAGGAGGCCAAGGAGGAATCTGAGTTAGGAGAGACACAATTTTTCTCTATGAAATACCAATTTCCAAAACAAGGACATATTACTCATAAAAACATAGATTTGGAGAATACTAAAGTAATGTTGATGTTATCCAGTCTAATACTCCTATCATTACCTTGTAGGATTAAGAAATAAAAATTTCTGTGACTTCACATCATTTCAAAATGGAAGCAATCTTTGAAGTCACTTAATGTGCACAGCACAGTGTTGTGCAATGCTTGCCTTGCAATTATGTTCAGCAATAGGAAATCTACCACTGGAAGAAAGCTTATACTATTGGTGAATAAGTGTCAGAAAACTGAACTCATTTTGAAGTAAAATTGTCTTTCTTGCTATTTCTCACATTGTTTCTAGGGCAAATATATTATTATTGTATTGATTACCTTTACACATAATTGGTTAATATTTAACTCTTATTTAAATGTTACAAAGACTAAAGAACTATTACTTTTTAATCTCTCTGAATGATCTTAATCCTCAAAACCAGAAAAGTAAGCCAGAGGAGAAGACACAATGTTCACTGAATTTTCTCTGAAATATCTGCTTTCTTTTCCTTTGTTGTTATTTAGTCCATAAGTAATGTCCAATTATTTTGTGACCCCAAGGATTGTAGTCTGCCAGATCCTTCTGTCCATGGGATTTTCCAGGCAAGAATACTGGAGTGAGTTGCCATTTCCTTGTCCAGGGAATCTTTCCTACCCAGGGATCAAACCCATGTCACCTACATTGCAGGCAAATTCTTTGCCACTAATCCACCAGGAAAGACAACTAAAATGAAAATTTGCCAGTTTTCTTAGTTAATTCTTTACCACCCACTAAGTATGTCTACTTTGTTGATAGAATTTTTCCCCAAAATACTTGAGTAACAATTTCAAAAGAAGCATTTTATAATAACCCCCAAACTTTATCCAGTATCAAAAATGGTTTCTGATGGTCATCTTTCAAGATTATATGTGGGAAAAGATAATTTTGTTATAAGTCCCTTAAGAAATACATGTCTATGACTGGAAGTATTTTCTGAAAAAAATGTTGCTAGAGAGATAAGATGAATTATCTTATTCATCATGAATTATTATAAGATGAATTGTGGTGGAAAGATAAATTTTTTTTTAGTAAAAAGAATTGGATAAACCCTCAATTCTAATACTTCCTAGTCATGATTTCTTAGGCAATGACATTTAATTACTCTGATATATCATCTCTTCACCTTGAAAAAATAGATTCTATAATAAACACCTACCTTAGGAAACTTTTGTAACTTGCTATCAAGCAAATTGGAGGGAAAAATTAGAAGGAAAAAAAATCCTACCTTAGGAAACTTTTGTAACTTGCTATCAAGCAAATTAGGAGGAAAAATTAGAAGGAAAAAAAAATCCTAAGTCCTGCAAAGCAATGCTATGTAAGGTATGTGCAAAATTATTTTGGGGTGATTCTTGAAATTCTTGTAATGACCTGGTCTGCTTCTGCTTCTGAAGACATACTATTCAAGAATTGTAATATGTGACACATATTATCTACTAATATAAGTTAAGGGAGTGTGTAGAAATCATTTGTAAACTTTACCACCAATAAGGAGCTTCCCAAGTGGAGACAGTGGTAAAGAATTTGCCTGCCAATGTGAGAGATGTAAGAGACATGGATCTGATCCCTGGGTCAGGAAGATCCCCTCGAGGAGGAAATGGTAACCCACTCTAGTATTCTTTCTGGGAGGGCCCCATGGACTGAGGAGCCTGATGGAATATAGTCCATATTGTCACAAAGAGTTGGACACAACTGAGCATTTGAGCACACCACTAAGAAAAACAAACCCAGTTAGCTAAACAGGTATACATCCATTTTGTTGGAGAGGGGGAGGTTTAATGTTAGTACTGTCAAACATGTAATTGCTTTGTAAACTGTGTAACACTGTTTGCATAAATTATTAGAGTAATACTATTGCTTTTTACAATTATTAACATTAAACACATTTACTCCTTAGTAGAGGCCAAACCTGTCTTTTTCCCTCTTCCTTCATAAACTGCCCTGCATCAGTATTTGCCAGGTTTCTTTTAGGTGTCTTATAGAAATCATTGAGAATGGCAGCAGCAGGAAAAGTTAGGAGGAAAGTAAAAAATCTCTGGACAGTCTTAATGAAAGCCACATGTTTGTGTCAGTTCATGGGAGAAACAGTGTTATTGACAAATTAAATATGGGAATTTAGCCTACGTATGTATTCAAACTGAAGAAGGAACTGATGAACCACTCCAGTATTCTTGCCTGGAGATTCCTATGGACGGAGGAACCTGGCAGGGTGAAGTCCATGGGGTCACAAAGAATAGGACGTGATTGAGCAACTAACACACACACACACACACACACACACACACACACACACAAAGGCACACACACAAAAGTATTCAAAGGCATGTCTTTCATTCAGCAAAGCATCCAGGCCATCTGATCACATAAATGTTTTCTGAAAGAAGTTACATTGCTTAATGAAAGTATAAAAATAATAATCCTCTACAACTTTGAAAGAAAAAGAAAATTTTATTTCTAGATATTTCTGTTTTCCCTCAACTTGCAGCAAGTTGACTTTTAGAATCTACTTTGATATGTAAGAATGTATATTTTATCAGGTAGTACATAGTCTGCACTTAGAACAAACTGAAAGAAAGTTTATCCTTTTCATCAGAAAATAGGCTTTTTTTGTTTGTTTTTTGTTTTTTTTTTTAGGACTTTTGGATTGTTTTGTCAACCTAGATTTATATAGTCTTTTGTTGTTAAGCCTGTAAGAATAAATGACTTGTCAGGAAAGTCTGTTATATGCATAATCTAAAATACTCAAACAACTGGGGTAAAAATCATGTGTAGGAAAGAAAGCAATCAGTATGGATTTTGCTTACATAATCACATTATTTAGCAGTGAAGATCAGCATTAGCTTTCTCCATCAGAGTACATTACAGTTTTGCAGTCTTAAGATCTAAATGGTCTCTACAGATGCATGTGAAATTTTAATTGCAATTCTGCATTCATTTATGGCTTAATAAAAGGATTTAGACTATTTCCATTCTGGGGTGTACTAATTCATAATCAATGTTAAAAAAATTACAGCAGAGCAACTTCTCTTGTATTAATCTATTTTTAAAAATTTTAAACAGCAGACATAATCTTTGTTAAAAAATCAAGTAAAGTTCAAAGCTATAAAAATTCTTCAAAAAACAATGAAATAGAATACTTTATGCAAAATAATTGAAATAATGAAAGATAATCCTCTTAATAGTTATTCATATATGTAATATTTATCCTTTGATTTTGCCAAATAATAACTTGACACATGTCATTGATTTATGTCTCAGCAAATAAAATAACCATTAGCTGCACTATGACATATATTGTTACATGCAATCATTAAATATACAAGTTGGTGCCAAGCATAATTCCATAGAATACTTCTATATTTTATAAATGAGATGCAGCAAAGTGAGACAAGAACTATTGTGAAAAAAGAGAAGTTCACACCTCACACAGGCTATGTGCATTGCCATTCCAGAGTTTCAATATGGAAATGGTTATTCGTTATTTCTAAAAATAAAGAAATATTTATTCTTTAGAGTATTAGAGTATATTTACTCTAAATATACATTTTTACATTTAATAAACCTATTAAATAACTATTTTCTGATTATTTAACATGAAAATATTTTTTGTATATTTATTTCCTATCACTGCTGTAACAAATTACCAGAAATTTTTTGGCTTCACAAAAACATCCATTTATTATTTCACAAGGGCTTCCCAGGTGGCTCAGTAGTAAAGAATCCTCCTGCCAATTCAGGAGATGTGGGTTTGATCCCTGAGTTGGGAATATTCCCCTGGAGAAGAAAATGGCTACCCACTCCAGTATTTTTGCCTGGAAAATCCCATGGACAGTGGAGCCTGGTGGGATCGCAAAAGAGTCAGACATGACTCAGCAACTAAAGAACAGTACCTAACAGTTCTGGAAGTCAGAAGTCCAAGAAAAGTGCAGCTGAGCTGGTTCTCTGCTCCAGGTTTCACAAGGGCAAAATTAAAATGTAGACAAGGCTCTATATTTTTGGAGTATTTGAGAATGAATCTATTTAGAAGTTCATTCAGATTGTGGGAGAATTCAGTTCTATGTGGTTGTGGGATCAAGCTTCCTGGTTTCCTAGCTGCCTCTTTGCTGGTCATTCTCAGATTCCTGCTTTGTTTATCTCATACTCCTTCCTCCATCTTTACATACAGCAAAGGCAGGCTGAGTCTTCAAACTTCCAGTCTCTACTACCTGCCCTCAGGCTTGATTTCGTTACTCTGCCACTTCTCTCTGACTCTCCTGGCTTTGTTTTTGTGTTTAGGTGCTCAAGTCAGGACACAATGATCCCAGATAACCACTCTATCTTAAAGTTCATTGATTAGTCAACTCAGTTCCATCTGCTGAGTGCCTTCAGAGCAATATCTAGATTAGTGTTTGATTGAATAACCAGGGGATTTTGGCAGAGAAAGGCATTTTTAGAATTCTTCCTACCAGTTTCCCTCACTGTCAAGTTTATCAATTTTTCATGCTTGCTATTTATTGATACACTTAGTGGTTAAAGCTGGTGGATAAATCATGACCCTCACCAAATCTGTCATTCAGCTAAATTTACTGCATATCTAAATATATTAAATGCTGTATTAGGAAATTAACTATAAAGGTGAAAAGATGTGGTCACACTCCCATTGAATTCAAAATATTGTTGAGGCTTTTTATGATTGAAGAAATGAGAAGGAAAATTTGGTTATATGTTCAATAGAAAACTAATATTATCTAGTCGAGTTTAAAATTCTCAAAGGTGATCATCTATTCATAATTAATTTAATTAGAATCAAATGATAAGACATTATTTAACAAATTGTTTACAGAAAACTTTCAGTTCTTAAGGGGACCACTGGTCCCTCTCTTTAGTTAGCCCCCAACTCTCTGGTCAGGGCTTCCCTGGTGGCTCAGATGGTAAAGAATCTACCTGTAATGTGGAAGCCCCATGTTCAATCCTGGGTTGGGAAGATCCTTTGGAGAAAGGAATGACAACCCACTACAGTGTTCTTTCCTGGAGAATCACGTGGACAGAGAAGGCTGGAGGGCTATAGTCCATGCTGTTGCAAAATGTTGAACACAACTAGATGACTAACACACACACATACACACAAGTCTCTAGTCATGCTTACCTGTGAGTCAAATTAGAAACCCAGAAAGAGGGTATTAGAAAGCTAGGAAAACAGCCCCTGACTATTCCTCGTGGTCCTATGGTAATGAAGCCCCAAACCATTGGATCCTTACACTGGGTTGCATCAAGTTATGCTCTAAGCTAGCTTTAAGCTGGCCCCTGACAAAGACAGACATCCTGTAATGCAGTGAGTAATTAAGGCTTATGACTTTAGTGAAAATGTGTGTGGAGCCCTTCAAGATCACTTCATTTTAGAGCCTGAAGAGATATTTGCTGTTCTTGTTCAGTTGCTTAGTCATGCCCAGCTCTTTGTGACTCCATGAACTATATTACAGCACACTTCCATGTCCTTCATTATCTCCCAGAGTTTGCTCAAACTTATGTCCATTGAGTCAGTGATGACATTGGACCATCTCATCCTCTGTTGCCCTTTTTCTTCTTGCCCTCAATCTTTCCAGCATCAGAATCTTTTCCAATGAATTGGCTCTTCCCATCAGGTGGCCAAAGTATTGGAGCTTCACCTGCAACATCAGGGTTGTTTGCATTAGGACTGAATGGTTTGATGTTGCTGTCCAAGGCACTCCCAGAGTCTTCTCCTACACCACAGTTCAAAAGGATCAATTCTTCAGCTCTCAGCCTTCTTTATTGTCCAGCTCTCACATCTGTACATGATTGCTGGAAAAACCAGTAGCTTGAATATATGGACCAGTTTTGACTATATGGACGAGCTTTGACTATACAGACCTTTGTCAGCAAAGTGATGTCTCTGCTTCTTAATACAATGTCAAGGTTTGTCATAGCTTTTCTTCCAGAGAGCAAGCATCCTTTAATATAATGGTTGCAGTAACTGTCCTCAGTGATTCTAGAGCCCAGGAAAATGAAGTATGTCACTGTTTCCATTTATTCCTCTATTTGTCATGAAGTTATGGGACCAAATGCCATGATCTTAGTATTTTGAATGTTGAGTTTAAGTCCTCTTTTACACTTTCTTCTTTCATCTTCATCAAGAGACTCTTTACTTCCTCTTAAATTTCTTCCATTAGGGTGATGTTATCTGCATATCTGAGGATATTGAAATTTCTCCCAGAAATCTTGATTCCAGCTTGTGAGTCATCCAGTTGGGCATTATGCATGTTGTACTCTGATAAAGTTAAATAAACAGTGTGACAATATACAGTCTTGATGTCCTCCTTTCCCAATTTTGACCAATCCACTGTTTTATTTCAAGTTCTAATACTTCTTGACCTGCTTACAGATTTCACAGAAGGCAGGTAAGGTGGTCTGGTATTCCCATCTCTTTAAGAATTTTCCACAGTTTGTTGTGATCCACAAAAAGCCTTTAGCATAGGCAATGAAGCAGAAGTAGATTTTTTTGTTTTTTATGGAATTCTCCTGCTTTTCCTATGATCCAGAAATGTTGGCAATTTGATCTCTGATTCCAGCCTGTATACCCGGAAGATCTCAGTTCATGTACTATTGAAGCCTAGTTTGATGGATTTTGAGCATTACTGTGCTAGCATGTGAATTGAGCACAATTATGCAGTAGTTTGAACATTCTTTGGCACTGACTTTCTTTGAGATTGGAATGAAAACTGACCTTTTCCAGTCCTGTGGCCTCTGCTGAGTTTTTCACATTTGCTGGAATATTAAGTGCAGCAGTTTAACAGCATCATCTTTTAGGATTTGAAATAGCTCAACTGGAATTCCATCACTTCCACTTGCTATGTTCATAGTAATGATTCTTAAGGTCCACTTAACTTCACACTCCAGAATGTCTAGTTCTAGGTGAGTGACC
This sequence comes from Odocoileus virginianus, assembly GCF_023699985.2. Lineage (NCBI taxonomy): Eukaryota > Metazoa > Chordata > Mammalia > Artiodactyla > Cervidae > Odocoileus > Odocoileus virginianus. Next base: position 62,792,351 of record NC_069681.1, on the reverse strand, counting down.
ACACCATCATTGTTATCCAGGTCATTAAGACAGGTTTTGTACAGTTCTTCTGTGTTTTCTTGCCACTTCTCAATCTCTTCTGCTTCTGCTATACCCTTGCCACTTCTGTCCTTTATTATGTCCATCGTTGTGTGAAATATTCCCTTGGTATCTCTCATTTTCTTGAAGCAATCTCTAGAATTAAATATCTACTGAGAATGGCTCTGGCACAAGAGCAGGACCCAGTTTTCTCAATAGCCTGGACTCACATCAGGAAGCTTGCAGAAAACTCTTATCTCATCCATCAGAGGGTAGACAGAATGAAAGCAAGTCACCAAAATCTAATCAAAATCATCACATGGATCATACCCTTGCATAACTCAATGAAACAATGAGCTATGCCATGCAGGGTCACCCAAGATGGACAGATCATGGTAGAGTTCTGACAAAATGTGATCCACTGGAGAAGGGAGTGGTGAACCACTTCAACATTCTTGCCTTGAGAAACCCATGAACAGTATGAAAAGGCAAAAAGAAGTGACACTGAAAGATGAGCTCCCCAGGTTAGTAGGTGTCTAATACGCTACTGGGGAAGAAGGAAAAAGTGGAGAAATAGCTCTAGAAAGAATGAAGAAGCTGAGTCAAAGTGGAAACTTATTCTTGCCTGGAGAATCCCATGGATGGAGATGCCTGGTGAGCTACAGTCCATAGTGTCACAAAGAGTCAGACATGACAAGCAAATTACCATGCATATATGGTCAAGAATCCCTTAGAAGAGATGGATTAGCCTTCATAGTTAACAAGAGTCTGAAATGCCATACTTGGGTGCAATCTCAAAAGTGATAGAATGAACTTGGTTCATTTCCAAGGCAAACCATTTAACATCACAGTAATCCAAGTCTATCCCCCAGCCACTAATGTCAAAGAAGCTGAAGTTGAACAGTTCAGTGAAGACCTACAAAACCTTCTAGAACTAACAACAACAACAAAAAGATGTCCTTTTCATCATAGGGGACTGGAATGCAAAAGTAGGAATTTAAGAGATATCTGGAGTAACAGGCAAGTCTGGCTTTGGAGTACAAAATGAAGCAGGGCAAAGGCTACCAGAGTTTTGCAAAGAGAATTCACTGGTCATAGAAAACACTGTCTTCCAACAACACAAGAGATGACTCTACTCACAGACATCACCAGATGGTCAATACTGAAATCAAATTGATTATATTCTTTGCGACTGAAGATGGAGAAGCTGTATACAGTTAGCACAAACAAGACCTGGAACTGACTGTGACTCAGATCATGAGCTCCTTACTGTAAAATTCACACTTAAAGTGAAGTAGGGAAAATCACTAGACCATTCAGGTATGAAAGTGAAAGTGAGGTCGCTCAGTCGTGTCTGACTCTTTGCGACCCCATGGACTGTCTCCCTAAAGCAATAGCAGATGAGGAGAGTAAGAAAGAAATACCTAGTTATTTCTGAGCTTAAGGAAACCAAATTCCTCTGTGAGACTATTTCTCCATTCAATAGTCCTATTTGGCCTGCATGAAAGCCTTTAAGATTCACCACTTGTTGAAAGCAATTCAATACTGTAATCAAGACAATAACCGGCATGGTGAGTGTCATAGAAGCTATTGTTTGAGCTAAAATAATGCAGCAGTTGATGTAAGTGCCTTCATCAGCATCCTTCTGCACCAAGATGATCAGGTTCAGTTTTCCTTTATGCAAAATGGGGTTCAAGACAACTTTACAAGGCTACTGAAATCCCCTGGCTACTGCCTGCCTTCTATTGATATGTCATGATCTAGAAAAACTATCTGCTCCGAGAGGGAGGATTAGCCTTTCTCTTTATTGGTGACATCTTCCTGGTGAGTTGAGAACAAGGGCCATGCCCAACAGGGGCTGGAAAATCTATTGCCCACATATGGCAAAACAGTTGATATGAACAAGTTTTAAGAACTTGCAACTTAAGTAAAGTTCCTGGGTAAAATTTGGGAAGAAGCATGATATCATTTAGAGGAGAGGACTGCCAAGAATTTGACCCTCTGTCTTGACAGATGGAAGGGGAATTTGTGGAGAATGGATACGTGTGTATGTATGGCTAAATCCCTTTGTTGTTCACCTGAAACTATTGCAACATTGTTAACTGACTATACCCCAATACAAATAAAACATTTTAAGAAAAGGAGGCCCAGTGAGTTGGTAGACCTATTTGGTTACTGAGACTCTTACTTTTCATCTGATGCTACTTATCTCCTAGGTTACTAAAACGGCCACTGGCTCTGAGTGGGGCCCTGAGCAATAGGATACCCTGGAGGCGCTCCATCAAGCTACTTAGCATGCTCTTTCCTGGGACACGCCCCCCCCCCAACTCAATTTGCCTTTAGAGTTACAGATCACAGCAATCTTTCAATTTATCAGTTAGGACCGACCCTTTAGTCTTCTGGACCCATATGCTACTAGAGGTGGCTAAAAGGTAAACATCTTTTTGAGAGGCAATTATTGGCCTGTTATTGGGCCTGGGAGGCTAGTGGCCACAAGATTCATAGTTCTAAAGTTCCAAATTACATTTGGAAATTCCAATCATGCCATGGGTCTGAAAAGAGACTTCAATTTGCCTGATAGAGGAGGCTCAAGTTTTCTCTGGTGAAGCACAAATGGTAATTTCTGGCCCAGCTGCTGTCCCATAACTCCAAGAGTAGGTCCCAGGAGTGCTCCCCTGCCTCCCAACAGGAAATGCTCTCCACTAGTCCAATGGGGATTCAGACACAGTGACTTCCTGAAACCTTGCATGGGACTGATTTACTGATGTCTCTTTCCAGTTAAGTTCTACTAGGATGGAAGAAAGTGTGGCTGCAATCCAATTGGAGAGAGCTCTGTCAGTTACAGAATGAAGTGAAGGAGATGTGGAACAATGGGCAGAGCTTCATGATTTTCCAGGCCACCACAAAATGTGCCATGTTACAATTTCAAAGAGTGTGGCTAATGGTCTGCTTGTTTAGTTGAGATTGGCAAGCATGAGACTACCGTATAAATAAGCCTTGTGACCCTTTCCTTGAGGAAAAGAGATTTAGGTAAATCTAGATATTACTAATAAGCTTTTTTATTAAATCTATAGATGCTCACTGTACACTAAAACAGGGAGAGGAGCCAATGAGCAGAGCAAGACTGTCAGCTAAACACAGAGAATGAGTTAGTTGTTCTCTTTCCCAGAGCAAATAGATTCATTGGGATCTATGGAGGACAGCCATGGAAATTCAGATTGCATCCAAACTGGGCCTGTAGACTGTCACTGCTGTCAGAAGGTGCCACAACAGCATGGAAAAGCTATCCCACCTAACAAATAAATCACATGGGCCTTCTCATCCTATCAGGAGAGGTCTCGCTCAACTTTGAGTGTAGTTGATACTTTCTCCCAGTTTGACTTAACCATTCCTGCCTGCACATTCCCCTGACTTAGGCCAAACCATCCAAAACCTACTTGTTGCTGTTTAGTCACTAAGTCAGGTCTGACTCTTTTGAGAACCCATGGATTTTAGCTGCCAGGGTCCTCTGTCCATGGGATTTCCCAGGATAGAATACTGGAGTGGGCTACACTTTCCTTCTCCAGGTGGTCCTCCCAATCTGGGGATTGAACACCCATCTTCAGCATTGGCAAGTGGATTATTTACCACTGAGCCTCCTGGGAAGACCCAAGCCCTGACAGCCAATGTTTATATCCTGTTCAGTTTCCACTGCTGTTGTTTTTCAGTCGCTCAGTCCTGTCTGGCTCTTTGCAACCCCATGGACTGCAATACACCAGGCTCCCCTATCCTTCACCATCTCCTGGAATTTTTTCAAGCTGATGTCCAATGAGTCAGTGATGCCATCCAACCATCTTGTCCTCTGTCATTCCCTTCTCCTCTTGCCTTCAATTGTTCTCAGCATCAGGATCTTTTCCAATGAGTTGATTCTTCCAATCAGATGGCCAAAGTATTGGAGCTTCAGCTTCAGCATCAATCCTTCCAATGAATATTTTGGACTGATTTCCCTTAGGATTGACTGGCTTGATCTCCTTGCAGTCCAAGGGACTCTCAAGAGTCTTTTCCAACACCACAGTTCAAAAGCATCAGTTCTTGGGCACTCAACTTTCTTTATGAAACTCTCAAATTCATACATGACTACTGGAAAAAGCATAGCTTTGACTAGGTGGACATTTGTGGCAAAGTAATATCTCTGCTTTTTAATACTGTCTAGTTTTGTCATAGCTTTTCTTCCAAGGAGCAAATGTCTTTTAATTTCATGGCTGCAATCACTACCTGCAGTGATTTTGGAGCCCAAGAAAATAAATTCTGTCACTGTTTCCCTATCTAATTACCATGAAGTGATGGGACCAGATGAAATGATTTTTGTCTTTCAGATGTTGAGTTTTAAGCCAGCTTTTTCACTTGGTTTTTTTACCTTTATCAAGAGGCTATTTAATTCCACTTCACTTCTGCCATTAGGGTGGTATCATCTGCATATCTGAGGTTACTGATATTTCTCTTGGCAATCTTGATTCCTGCTTATGCTTCATCCAGCCTGACATTTCACATGATATACTCTACATATAAGTTAAAATAAGCAGGGTGACAATATACTGCCCTGACTTACTCCTTTCCCAATTTTGAGCCAGTCCATTGTTCCATGTCTGGTTCTAAGTGTTGCTTCTTGACCTGCATACAGAAGGCAGGTAAGGTGGCTGGTATTCCCATTGCTTTAAAAATTTTCCATTGTTTGTTGTGATCCACAATGTCAAAGGCTTTTGTGTAGTCAATAAAGCAAAAATACAAGTTTTTCTTAAATTCTCTTATTTTTTCTACCAGCCAGTCGATGTTGGCAATTTGATCTCTGGTTCCTCTGCCTTTTATTAATCCAGCTTTTACATCTTTAAGTTCTAGGTTCATGTACTGTTGAAACCTAACTTGATGAATTTTGAGCATTACTTTGCTAGCATATGAAATGAGTGCAACAGTGCAGTAGTTTCAGTTCTTTCTTTTTGCCCTTCTTTGGGATTGAAATGAAAACTGTCTTTTTCCAGTCCTGTGACCACTGTTAAGTTTTCCAAATTTGCTGGCATATTGAGGGCAGCACTTTCACAGCATCATCTTTTAGGATTTGAAATAGCTCAGTTGGAATTCCATCACCTCTACTAGCTTTTCTTGTAGTGATGCTTCCTAAGGCCCCCTTGAGTTTGCAATCCAGGATGTCTGGCTCTAGGGACTGACCATACCTTTGTGGTTATCTGGGTCATTAAAATCTTTTTGTATAGTTCTTCTATGTATTCTTGCCACCTCTTCTTAATATCTTCTAGTGGCAATTACATCTGATAAAAACCCTGGATCTGTAGCCCACATCAATGGGTCTAATTGGAGTATATGATATACTCAACATGCTGCCTATCATTTCAAGCCATGGGGTGAGGGTGGGGGGTTCATTGTTTTAATGGAAAATAAAAGGATGGGTTCAAGTGGTTTATGGGAAAGGACAAGATAATGCCAGTCACTTTATTTCAAATAAATGCACTCCTTTTACAATTGGAGACACTTCAGTCTTAATGGAGTTTTCCTGTAAGAGTTTTCCATCCACTTCATCCCTGTTCCAAAGATTCAAATAGATTGTCAGTGAGGATGGCTATTAAACTACACGACTTGAAAGAAAGTGAAAGTGAAGTCATTCAGTTGTGTCTGACTTTGCGACCCCATGGACTGTAACCTACAAGGCTCCTCTGTCCATGAGATTTTCCAGGCAAGAGTACTGGAGTAGGTTGCCATTTCCTGCTCCAGGAGATCTTCCCAATGCAGGGATTGAACCCAGGTCTCCCTAATTGCAGGCAGACTCTTTATGTCTGAGCCATGAGGGAAGGCACAAGACTTGAGAGACAAAAATCCCTTCCTCCTGAGTTGACCACTCAGATGCAGAAGATGAGTTTTAGACTATGGTTACTTCCATTTTGACTCACTACCTTTCCACTCTTAGCCCTTCCTATTCTCCTACTCTTTGACCCACTACTCAATAAAATAGCAGGAGTCTTCTGCTGGAGCTTCCTTGGTAATGAGTGAGAGAAACTCCCCCATCTGTGCTGATCCACAGCTGGACCAATACCTAACCTGGTGCCATTCTGTGGTGGATAGTTGGGAGGAAGCACTACTTTTGGTCTCTTTCTTGCACTGTCAGAATAAATGAATAAAACCTTTAAAAAATTACTATTGGATAATTGTTTTACAATGTTGTGTTAATTTCTGCTGTACAGTGAAGTGAATCAGCTATATGTATACATAGATCAGTGGAAACAGTGGCTGACTTTATTTTTGGGGTCTCCAAAATCACTGCAAATGGCGATTGCAGCCATGAAATTAAAAGACGCTTACTCCTTGGAAGGAAAGTTATAACCAACCTAGATAGCATATTAAAAAGCAGAGACATTATTGTTCCAACAAAGGTTCATCTAGTCAAGGCTATGGTTTTTCCAGTAGTCATGTATGAATGTGGGAGCTGGACTATAAAGAAAGCCGAACACAGAAGAATTGATGCTTTTGAACTATGGTGTTGGAGAAGACTCTTGAGAATCCCTTGGGCTGCAAGGAGATCCAACCAGTCCATCCTAAAGGAAATCAATCTTGAATATTCATTGGAAGGACTGATGTTGAAGCTGAAACTCCAATATTTTGGCCATGTGATGCAAAGAGCTGACTCATTAAAGAGACCCTGATGCTGGGAAAGATTGAAGGCAGGAGGAGAAGGGGACGACAGAGGATGAGATGGTTAGATGGCATCATCAACTCAATGGACATGAGTTTGGGTAAATTCCGGGAGTTGGTGATGGACAGGGAGGCCTGGCGTGCTGGGGTTCATGGGGTCACAAAGAGTCGGACACGACTGAGTGACTGAACTGAACTGAACCGAACACATAAATCCCTCCTTCTTGGTCTTCCCTCCCACCACTCCCCAAAGCCTGCCACACAAAGCATCAGACTGAGCTTCCTGTGCATTGTAGCAGGTTTCCCCTAATTATGTATTTGACACGCGGTAATATATATATTTTGATCCTAGTCTCCCACTTTGTCCCATCCTCCCTTTCCCTCACTGCGTCCACATGTCTGTTCTCTACTTCTGCATCTTTATTCCTGCCTTGAAAATATTTTGTTATTTTCAGTTTCTCTCTTTGTCTTAATTTATTGATCATCTTGACATCTGGTTGGCCTTGGATATATAGAACTCCCACAAATTCTTTTTTTTTTTTTTTTTTTACTTATAATTTAGTTCATTTTATTTTTATTCCTTCTAACTACTGCATGGACTTCCCTGGTAGTTCAGTGGTAAAGAATCTGCCTGCCAGTGTAGGAGGTGTGGGTTAAATCCCTGGGTGGGGAACATCCCCTGGAGAAGGAAATAGTAACCCATTCCAGTATTCTTGCCTGGGAAAACCCATGGACAGAGGAGCCTGGCAGGCTAAAGTCCATGGGGTTCCATAGAGTCGGACACAACTTAGCTAGCTACTAAACAGCAAACAAGATACAGTTCTTAATCTTGAGAGTACTCTTATAATAGATTTGGATTATGCAATATGCAAAAAAAGTTTTATATTTTTTATGAAGCATTTTTATATAAAGTACTGAAACCAAGCAGTGTCCTGTGGGCATCCCAGACATGAAAGCCTTCCTGTTCTCCATTTCTTACAGGCAAGACTCCAGCCACTATAATCTTCCATGAGTAATAAAAGGTGGATTTGACGAACAGTTGGGCATTCCCAAGTAGTGCAGTGGTAAAGAATCTGCCTGTCAATGTGGGGGACATGAGTTTGATATCTAAGTCAGAAAAAAACCCTGGAGTAGAAAATGGCAACCCCCTCCAGTATTCTTGACTGGAAAATCCCATGGACAGAGGAGTTTAGTGGGCTACAATCCTTGGGATTTTAAAGAGTTGGACATGGCTGAGCACATACAGTCTTCTCCTCTCTGCTAATCATGGAAGGAGCAGCCAACAAATCACCCAAGAAAACATTGAAGAGACAAAGAAGATCATCGAGGTTAGGAGAATATCAAGTTCTCTGGGGTTGACAGTTTTCTGAGGCAGAAGTCCAGTGTCTATCCCTTCGCTGGCAAAGCACTAAAGCTATTCTTTTCTATTTCACCCACGTGTACATAACAGGGGTACAGATAGGCCAGGCTTTTGGGCATAAGATCACATTTTAAATACTTGACATGTCCTAATGCTCTTAATTCACAATGGTTATTTTTTATCTTTACTCAGTAACTACCTGTGCTTTTCTGTTACTGCAAATTAAAAATAATTGCAAGCTGATTGGCCATATTATGAATTTGCAGCAATATGAAATGCTTTTGGTTGAATTACTGCACCTACACATATTACCATTGGCCTTCTAGTAATTTTTACTGGATTCCACTAAAATTCAGAGTAACATCTGAATCAGCTGTAAAATAAAGCAAAAAGGGTTATATTTAGAGAAATAACTGAAAAAAAAAGAAGTTTCTAACACTAGATAATGAGAGAGGGAGAAATTGTAACATCATAGGCCAGTAAACAAAGGATCAAATTATATAGATTATGATATCTAATCTCTATATATGAAGAAATAAAACTAATGAGAGTAAAAATGAAGTGTCAAAGCTCCCACAATTATAACTGGTAGCTAAATGACTAAAATTTTGTTATCCTGTTTCAATGGAAAAGAAATGTACACATAACTGATAAGGAGAGTGGGATCCTGTCAATTGGAATAGGTATTAGAGAAGAAAGCCTGAACTTCTTATGAACCCCAACTTCTTAAAAACCCTTCTCTTCAACATTGCACAGGAGTCTGTTCTCCCTTGTTTTGAAAACAAAATAATAAAAGAGCCACACCAAACATAAGCAAAGAAAGCAACAGAGCTGTTTTGTTCACTTTAATTCCTTCCCTCACAAATAATCATTGGCTCCAGGTTAAATACCACAGTCAAATCTCAGTACCATTTGGGTAGAGAAGTAAAAATTCTGATGCAGCAAGAAACAGCATTCACATCAAAGTCACCTTAGGATCTGGTAAGGATATGAATGAAACCAAGAAGACATAGGTGGAAAGATTGATCTTGAGGGTTTTAGGCAAGAATGGAGGAATATAAAAATGAAGATAAAAAGAAATTTATATATGAAGTCTACTCACTCATACTTAGGATTCAGCATAATCCTCAAATCATACTGACTAGGAGCTGGTTTTTATAATGGACATGTGGCTTCTTGGGGAGAACAGTGGTAAAGAAACAGCCTGCCAATGCAGGAGGCACAAGAGACATGAGTTCGATCACTGGTTTGGAAAACCCCTTGGAGTAGGAAATGGTAACCCACTCCAGTGTTCTTGCTTGTGAAATGAAAATATCTCTTGCCATATCAATAAACAAGAAATATAGCCATCAGTGATTCCTGGCCACCAAATGTGAATGAAAGTGAAAGTGAAAGTTACTCAGCTGTGTCCAACTCTTTGCAGTCCCATGGACTATACAGTCCATGGAATTCTCCAGGCCAGAATACTGGAATGGGTATTTTCCCTTCTCCAGGGGAAATGTGAATGAGGGCTCCTCAAACAGAGATCCAGCAGGTGCCCACAGTGATTGCTGAGAAGCTGGGGAAATGTAAGAAGCAGCTACCTGCCACTACTTAAGGTGAACAAATAAACGGGTTTGGTCCCAAAGAGCTGAGGTACACGTAAAAGAAATCAATTCAGTGAGCCCAGAAGCTTGCATCTTTCCGTACAAAAAATTATAAATTCCTTAATTGGATATCTTATCTTTGGTATTTAGACTGCCTGCCCACTTTGCTGCAAAATTGTGTATACCCTGATGCCCCATCCAGCTTCCTTGGAACAGTTTTCTTATAGCTACTGAGATGCTGTCTCCAGGCTTGGAGTCCTAAACATTCCCACCAAATAAAATCACACTCTACTTTTAGGTTGTGGTTATATATCTTAGTCAACACTTGGAAAATCCCACGGACAAAGGAGCCTGGCGGGCTGCAGCCCATGGAGTTAAAAAAGAGACAAGACTGAGCATGCATGCATGACGATAATGGTAGATGTTAAACTGAAACCTGTAGATATTATGTGCAAGTGTAAATGAGTTCAATGTACTAGACTTTCATTAGCATAATATTGAGGAATAGAACAGAAATCCAGAGTGAAGTGAAGATATTAGAATGGATTATCTGGAAACAACTGGAAACACCTTCATTGTATGCTCCTTGGAAAAGCTCAGTGAATGATGCTGAAGGGTACCATAATGTTAAGAAGGCCAGGTTTAGGATTGGAAAATGTTGCTACCTCCCTGGAGTCTAATGTTCCAGAATCTAGATGGCAGCTGTTAATCATCAGTAGCAAGCAGGTTGGTTAGTCGCGAAGTTGTGTTTGGCTCTTTTGCAACACTGTGGACTGTAGACTGCCAGGCTTCTCTGTCCATGGGATTTCCCAGGCAAGAATACTTGAGTGGGTTATCATTCCCTTCTCCAGGGGATCTTCTTGATCCAAGGATCGAACCCATGTCTCCTGCATTGTAGGTGGATTTTTTACCACTGAGTCACCAGGGAAGCACTGCCCAGAGGCAAGATGGATATAACAAAAATAAGAGCAGGGGGCCTGAGTGGCATTTATTTCACCTAGATCCATGGGTATCCATGGAATCCATCTTAAAGTCCTAGAGTAAGACTGATGGGTTTCCACTTAGGGTATTTCTTCATTTGAATAAATGAAAGCTAATATTAGTCACTGCAATAGAAAATTCTGTTAATAGCTCTACTTACAATTTGTAGATCAATGTACATTCACAGACTCTGAATATGTTAATTTAATGGGGATAATAAGAGTCTTTGAGAAGTATATACAATGAATATAGACACAAGTGTATATAACAAACTTCCCTCTGATTCTACCCCAAAGGGATCTTCAGATTTTGCTAAGAGTACAGGTGCACTGAGAAGAGGTAACCTAACATCTTTAAAGACTGTTTGATTTGGGATAACATTGAAATGCTATGGTGGTTCTCTTGTTATAGTGGGACCCATAGAGGCTGCACAGTAAATCTAGTTTCATAGTGAAGTTTCGTCTCAGTGCAGGTACAATGGTTCCATAAACCATCTCTGTGATTATCTCCAGAGAAATTAAAAAAATAATAATAATAACTGAGATATACTAACAGCTGGAAGAGCTCTCTCTTTGATTTCCTGATGTGTTAGAACAGTGGTTCTCAAATTGTTGCATATCTCAGAATCTCCTGATTCTGGCAAGGCTGGCTACACTTTGTGAGGCACAAGGCAAAGTGAAGATATACAAACTCTTGTTCAAAGAGCAGGAGAAAAGGCTCTATAAGGTATATACTAAGCTTTTTCTTTTCTTCCAGAGCATTACTTTTGATTTTTCATGGTGCTTTTTATTTGCTATTTAATGTCATTCTGTGGGCTTCCCTCATAGCTCAGTTGGTAAAGAATCTGCCTGCAATGCAGGAGACCTCAGTTCAATTCCTGGGTTGGGAAGATCCCCTGGAGAAGGAAATGGCAATCCACTCCAGTATTCTTGCCTGGAAAATCCCATGGACAGAGGAGCCTTGCAGGCTACAGTCCACGGGGTTGCAAGAGTCAGACATGGCTTAGCAACTAAACCACCACCACCAATGTCATTCTAAATAAAGAAACCTTTAAACTACTGGGCTTCCCTTGTGGCTCAGCTGGTAAACAATCTGCCTGCAATGCAGGAGACCTGGGTTTAATCCCTGGGTTGGGAAGATCCCCTGGAGAAGGGAAAGGCTATGCACTCCAGTATTCTGGTCTGGAGAACTCCAGACGAGGTGGCTGAGTGGTTAAGGTGATGAACTGCTAATCCATTGTGCTCTGCACATGTGGGTTCCAATCCCATCCTCATCAAATGTAGGTTTTTCTTAGGTGACTCCTCTGGTGGCTTAGATGGTAAAGCATCTGCCTACAATGTGGAAGATCTGGGTTCGATCCCTGGGTCAGGAAGATCCTCTGAAGAAGGAAATGGCAACCCACTCCATTAATCTTGCCTGGCAAATCTCATGGATGAAGGAGTCTGGTAGGCTACAGTCCATGGGGTTGCAAAGAGTTGGACACGACTGAGTGACCTCACTTTCTTTCTTTCTTTCTTTAAACTACTAGCATGAATTTTACTCTTCACCTTTATTTTGCATAATGCTAGTTTTAAATGTCTATAGCAGATAATTTAAAGCACATGAAGAAACACCAAAAGCACCAATCTGTATTCTGTGGTCGCTCTCTGAAGAGTGCCCAGAGCTGGCCAGAAGAAACAGAGGCTTGAAGCTTGGAAGGAGAAAGATTGTATCCTCTCAGGCATGGAGCCACCCTAAGGTGATGCTTACAGGTAGGGGAAGACACTCACAGTGGCCTGAGGCATTAGTATCTAGCCATGGATATGACAAATGTTTTTCTCTGAATTCTCATTATCAAGAAAGAACATAGAGTTTGTCTTTATATAATAAAAGTGGCAGTATGCTTTAATAATCTTGTAGTTCTTGTTGCAATGTGATTATATTCTTTGCCCTGAAATAGTCTACAAAAACTGGCTTAAAACTCAACATTCAAAAAACAAAGATCATGGCATCTGGTCCTATCACTTCACGACAAATAGATGGGGAAACAGTGGAAACAGTGACAGACTTTATTTTCTTGGGCTCCAAAATCACTGCAGATGGTGACTGCAGCCATGAAATTAAAAGACATTCGTTCCTTGGAAGAAAAGCTATGAAAGCTCCTTGGAAGAAAACCTACACAGCATATCAAAAACAGAGACATTACCAACAAAGTTCTGTCCAATCAAAGCTATGGTTTTTCTATAGCTTTGGAAAAGTATTGAAAGTATCCATACAGTCATGTATGGATGTGAGAGTTGGACCATAAAGAAAGCTGAGCACCAAAGAACTGATATTTTTGAACTGTGGTGTTGGAAAAGACACCTGAGGGTCCCTTGGATAGAGAAAGAGATCAAACCCATCAATCCTAAAGGAAATGAGTTCTGAATATTCATTGGAAGGACTGATGCTGAAGCTGAATCTCCAATACTTTGGCCACCTGATAAGAACTGACCCATTGAAAAAGACCCTGATGCTGGGAAAGATTGAAGGCAGGAGGAGAAGGGGATAACACAGGATGAGATGGTTGGATGGCATCACCAACTCAATGGATATGAGTTAAAGCAAGATCCAGGAGTTGGTGATGGACAGGGAAGCCTGGTGTGCTGTGGTCCTTGGTGTCACAAAGAGCTGGACACGACTGATTGACTTAAATGAACTGAACTGAGTCTACAAAAACTTTGCTTTCCTGACATTCCATGAGACATCAAAGAAATCCACTCTATTGATAATATATATTATCATGATAATTGACTTCAGTGAACAGGAAGTGGTGAGTATTCTACATAACTTAGCAAAACACGTGTATGCCAGAAGCTGAGACATGAAACCCTATAAGGTTTAGAGGATTTGCTGCATCTGTAGACTTTTCAATTACCTCATGGTCTAGATAATAATGGGAGAACCAACCAGCCAGTGAAAATGAGGCACAGAATTTATTAGGTTCCTTTGGATTTTTAAGGCATATAAGAATATGATTCAAATATATTTGTTGTTCAAATCTACTCAGGCTATTGATTTCTAATGGGGCTAGTATATGCAAGTCTGAGTTGTTGGGTAAGTTTCCCTGCCATTTGTGACATAGGATTGAAAATCAGTTCTGGGAGTGGATAAGAATTGGGGGAAGAGAACTAATGGATAAGAATGCGGGGAAGAGAACTAGCACGTGTCAGTGGTTAAAACTATGGCTCAAACTTCTTAAAGTTTTATAGCAAGACTACACTCTGTAAGGGAGCTTCCTAGGTGGAGCTAGTGGTAAAGAACCCATCTACAAAGGAAAGATATGTAGGCAATGCAGGTTCAATCCCTGGGTCAGAAAGATCCCCTGGAGAAGGACATGGTAACCCACTCCAGTATTCTTGCCTGTAGAATCCTATGGACAGAGAAGCCTCGTGGGCTACAGTCCATAGTGTTGCAAAGGATCAGACATGACTGAAGCAACTTACCACGTGTGCGCACGTGCGTACACACACACACACACACACACACACACACACACACACACAGTTTCTGTAAATAAGACTTGCTTTAGGTTTGAAAAAGAAAATAGCTATCGGAGCACTGTTGGGCTCACGTGGTAACCGAAGTTCTTATCATGGAACATCCAGTGACTGAAAATTGTTTGATGTTAATAAATCCATTGGATAATGATGTGAAGTAGGCATTGAGCCCAGCCATTGCAATTAGTAAATGGAAACATTGTCTTCCAACCAGGCTCAAATAGGTCTATATGTCACTGGTAACTACTTTCCTCTGCTCAAATGGGGTTCCTTACAATAAATTATGGGGAAAAAAAAGAAGGATTCAGTTGTAGTTTAGAAAAGGATTGGCATGCTACGCTGGTGCTAACAAAGAACATGATGAAAGAAAATCCTTGTCATAGTCAAAGCTATAAATAGTACACTTGGATGTATTCAGTTCAGTTCAGTCACTCAATCGTGTCCGACTCTTAGAAAACCCATAAACCGCAGCACACCAGGCCTCCCTGTCCATCACCAACTCCCAGAGTTCACACAAACCCATGTCCATTGAGTCAGTGATGCAACTCAACCATCTCATCCTCAGTCATCCCCTTCTCCTCCTACCCTCAATCTTTCACAACACCAGGGCCTTTTCAAATGAGTCAGCTCTTCGCACCAGGTGCCCAAAGTATTGGAGTTGCAGCTTCAATATCAGTCCTTCCAGTGAACACCTAAGATTGATCTCCTTTAGGATGGACTGGTTGGATATCATTGCAGTCCAAGGGACTCTCAAGAGTCTTCTCCAACACCACAGTTCAAAAGCGTCAATTCTTTGTCACTCAGCTTTCTTTATAGTCCGACTCTCACATCCATACAAGACCACTGGAAAAAAGATAGCTTTGACTAGACAGACTTTGTTGGCAAACAAAGTCTGCTTTTTAATATGCTGTGTAGGTTGGTCATAACTTTCCTTCCAAGGAATATGTGTCTTTTAATTTCGTGGCTGCAATCACCATCTGCAGTGATCTTGAACCAGAAAAATAAAGTCAGCCACTGTTTCCACTGTTTCCCCATCTATTTGCCATGAAGTGATGGGACTGGATGCCATGATCTTAGTTTTCTGAATGTTGAGCTTTAAGCCAACTTTTTCACTTTCCTCTTTCATTTTCATCAAGAGGCTTTTAAATTCATCTTCACTTTCTGCCATAAGGGTGGTGTCATCTGCATATCTGAGGTTATTGATATTTCTCCCAGCAATCTTGATTCCAGCTTGTGCTTCCTATAGCCCAGCGTTTTGTATGACGTACTCTGCATATAAGTTAAATCAACAGTGTGACAATATACAGCCTTGACATACTCCTTTTCCAATTTGAAACCAGTCTGTTGTTGCATGTCCAGTTCTAACTGTTGCTTCTTAACCTGCATACAGGTTACTCAAGAGGCAGGTCAGGTGGTCTGGTATTCCCATCTCTTTCAGAATTTTCCAGTTTCTTGTGATCCACATAGTCAAAGGCTTTGGCAGTCAGTAAAGCAGAAATAGGTGTTTTTCTGGACCTCTCTTTATTTTTTGATAATCCAGCGGATGTTGGCAATTTGATCTCTGGTTCTTCTACCTTTTCTAAAACCAGCT
The DNA here is from genome assembly GCF_023699985.2 of Odocoileus virginianus. Lineage (NCBI taxonomy): Eukaryota > Metazoa > Chordata > Mammalia > Artiodactyla > Cervidae > Odocoileus > Odocoileus virginianus. Next base: position 62,776,622 of record NC_069681.1, on the reverse strand, counting down.
TCAACATCTGGAAGTTCACAGTTCACGTATTGCTGAAGCCTGGCTTGGAGAATTTTAAGCATGACTTTACTAACGTGTGAGATGAGGGCAATTGTGTGGTACTTTGAGCATCCTTTGAGATTGGAATGAAAACTGACCTTTTCCAGTCTTTGTGGCCACTGCTGAGTTTTCCAAATTGCTGGCCTGTTGAGTGCAGCACTTTGACAGCATCATCTTTCAGGATTTGAAATAGCTCAAATGGTATTACATCACTTCCACTAGTTTTGTTCGTAGTGATGCTTCCTAAAGCCCACTTGACTTCACATTCCAGGATGTCTGGCTCTAGGTGAGTGATCACACCATCGTGATTATCTGGTTCATGAAGATACTTTTTGTACAGTTTTGTGTATTCTTGCCACCTCTTCTGAATATCTTCTGCTTCTGTTAGGTCCATACCATTTCTGTCCTTTATTGTGTCCATTTTTGCATGAAGTGTTCCCTTGATATCTCTAATTTTCTTGAAGAGATCTCTACTCTTTCCCATTCTGTTGTTTTCCTCTATTTCTTTGCATTGATTGTTAAGGAAGGCTTTCTTATCTCTCCTTGCTATTCTTTGGAACTCTGCATTCAAATGGGTATATCTTTGTGTTTCTCCTCTGCTTTTCACTTCCCTTTTTTTCACAGCTATTTGTAAGTCCTCCTTGACAACCATTTTGCTTTTTTGTGTTTCTTTTTCTTGGGGATGGTCTTGATTCCTATCTCCTGTACAATGTCACAAACCTCCATCCATATCTCATCAGGCACTCTGTCTATCAGATCTAGTCCCTTAAATCTATTTTTCACTTCCATTGTATAGTCATAAGGGGTTTGATTTAGGTCATACCTGAATGGTCTAGTGGTTTTCCCTACTTTCATCAATTTCAGTCTGAATCTGGCAATAAGCAGTTCATGATCTGAGCCACAGTCAGATCAGTCTTGTTTTTGCTGACTGTATAGAGCTTCTCCATCTTTGGCTGCAAAGAATATAATCAATCTGATTTCGGTGTTGACCATCTGGTGATGTCCATGTGTAGAGTCTTATCTTGTGTTGTTGGAAGAGGGTGTTTGCTACGACCAGTGCATTCCCTTGGCAGAACTCTATTAGCCTTTGACCTGTCTCATTCTTTCCTCCAAGGCCAAATTTGCCTGTTACTCCAGGTGTTTCTTGACTTCCTACTTTTGCATTCGAGTCCCCTATACATGGACCACAGCCTTGTCTAACTCATGAAACTAAACCATGCCATGTGGGCCCATCCAAGATGGCTGGGTCGTGATGGAGAGGTCTGACAGAATATGATCCGCTGGAGAAGGGAATGGAAAACCACTTCAGTATTCTTGCCTTGAGAACCCTATGAACAGTATGAAAAGGCAAAAAGATAGGACACTGAAAGATGAACTCCCAAGGTCTGTAGGTGTGCAATATGTTACTGGAGATTAGTGGAGAAATAATCCAGAAAGAATGAAGGGATGGAGCCAAAGAAAAAACAACACCTGGCTGTGAATGGGACTGGTGATGGAAGCAGGGCTCAATGCTATAAAAAGCAATATCGCATAGGAACCTGGAATGTTAGGTCCATGAATCAAGGCAAATTGGAAGTGGTCAAACAGGCGATGACAAGAGTGAACATTGACATTCTAGGCATTATATCTACTACTGTGGGCAGGAATCCCTTAGAAGAAATGGAGTAGCCACCATAGCCAACAAGAGTCCAAAATGCAGTACTTGGATGCAATCTCAAAAACGACAGAATGGTCTCTGTTTGTTTCCAAGGTAAACCATTCAATATCACAGTAATCCAAGCCTATGCCCGACCAGTAACACTGAAGAAGCTGAAGTTGTTCGGTTCTATAAAGACCTACAAGACCTTCTAGAACTAACTTGGATGTATACTTTGTATGAAAAGAGAAAAGTCTAAATTGTACATGGCCTTCTGAGCTCAGGGAGACAGCTTAGCTGGCTGATAAGAGGTCTGAAAGGAACAAAAGGGAAAGATCAGTGGCAAAGAAATCTGGGGTAATCTTATGTTAATAGAGCTGTTGGAGTGATCATAAAATAAGGATCTTTCTCTAATGCTCAGCATAAAACACACATTACAGAGGAGTCTCTCAATAACCAGGTAGACAGTTACTTGTGTCATGTATATCATATATCGTCTTTCCTTAGCCATTGTGTTCCTACAATGGGCCCATAAAGAGATCACCAATACAGCAAGGACGGAAGATATGCCCAGGCCTGAAACTATGAACTGTCTCTCAACAACTTTGATCTAGCTGTGACTTCCTAATACAGTACAATTCTTTGGGGAAGACCAGCTAACCAGCAGGTGAAAGTGAATTACATAGGTCCCATTCTATGTTGCAGGTGACAGAATTTAATCTTTCCTGAAACAAAAACATGTTCTATACTTAGATTTACCTTCTTTTCCTATCAATATCACTTAATGGTGTAGGGAATTCCTAATTCATTGATATCATATGATTGACAGCATTATGCGTAGGCTTTTGAACACAAGATTCATTGGTCTTATTATATCACTGTTTTGTGTACATATTTAAATGCCTAACTGTGAAAACAGAAAAACAAATGAAAGCATGCATCATTAGAAAATTGTCTACAGAAATAAAGATAAGTGCTACTAGTATTTTTCTCACCATGTCAAGCACTTTACTCATATTTTCTTATTTGATCTTATTTATGCACAGAAGTAATGAGACTCATAGAGAATAGGAAATGTATTCAAAGACATGCATATAGATGCTAATTTAAATCTAGAATTATATATCTTTTTATGGTATGAAACTCTTTTATTTTCTATTGGTGTATAGTTGATTAAAAATCTTGTGATTGCTTCAGGTGGACAACAAAGGACTCAACCACACATACAGAATGGTGTATCTTTAACCCATTCCTCTTTGCATGTAACTTTGTTTCTTGTGATGGTATTAAGTTATCAAGGACTAAAGTAGGCAGGGATTTCCCTGCTGGCTCAGATGGTAAATGCGTCTGCCTACAATTGGAGGGCTCCAGGTTCAATCCCTGGGTGGGGAAGATCCCCTAGAGAAGGAAATGGCAACCCACTCTTACCTGGAAAATCCCATGGATAGAGGAGCCTGGTAGGTTACAGTCCATGGGGTCGCAAAGAGTTGGACACAACTGAGCTACTTCACTTTTACTTTCAAATTAGGCAGACAAATTTCCATGAAAGAGATAGCCAGTGAATTAAACATAGTGAAAGAAGAACTGCAACAAATTGGAAAGATAGAATTGTGTATAGAATGCTTGGGATACAATAATAATTCTGATCAAGGGTAAACAGAAGACATACTTTGGAAGACCAAAAGAAAGCAAAGTAGACTAAACAGAGTGAGATCAGGTACAAGTGACTTAATGACAACCTAAATTTTGGCACCAATTTACAGTTTGATAGTCAAATAAATTGACAATACCTTTGGCAGAAATGGAGAACATTCAGAAAAACTTAACATCTGACAAAGTGCAAGTTTTTACATGACTCACTATTGAAGAGATAAAGCACACTATATGGGAAATATTAATATGTGGCAGGAAGCTAGAAATGTAAGTGCATGAAAAGGTAAATCTTGGATAGACAGGATCTGAAGTCATTTTAATTGGAGAATTGAATTTCTTTTGTGGTTTGGCCAATATGGCTGATCTAAGGAAAAGGAAGAAAAGATATATCTGTGAGACAGCATATTAAAAATCAGAAACATTACTTTGCTGACAAAGGTCCGTCTAGTCAAAGCTATGGTTTTTCCAGTAGTCATGTATGGATATGAGAGTTGGAGTAAAAAGAAATTTGAACAATGAAGAATTGGTGCTTTTGAACTGTGATGTTGGAGAAGACTCTTGAGAGTCCCTTGGACTGCAAGGATATCAAACTGGTCAATCCAAGAAGAAATCAATCTTGAATAGTCATTGGAAGGACTGAGTCTGAAGCTGAAATTCCAATACTTTGGCTAACTGTTGTGAAGAGCTGACTCAGAAAAGACCCTGATGCTGGGAAAGATTGAAGGTAGAAGGAGAAGGGGAGGACAGAGGATGAGATGATTCCATGGACACGAGTCTGAGCAAGCTCCAGGAGTTGGTGATGGATAGGAAAGCATGGCGTGCTGCAGTCCATGGGGTCGCAAAGAGTCGGACATGACTAAGCGACTGAACTGAACTGATGAGACAGAGAAGGCAAGTGAAAGAAAATGTTAAGGAGAGTTTAATTGGAAAACTAAAAATTACAGTAAGTTCAAAGGGAAAGAAAACAGAAAAAACCATATATTTGCCATTAGTTTCCTTAAAGAGCATTTCCAGTAAATTGGTAGGTAAAAAACCTGACTGTAGAAATTGAAAGCATGAATGAATATAATGCTAGCAGAAACAAAATATGTTTTGGAGAACTACAACACTGAAAAGAGAGAATTCAATACCATAATTTTATAATATTTACTGTTTGCAAAGTTAAGACTCATCCTTGACTAAATCCTTGATAATTATTTCAAAGTCTGGAACAACCTAGGTACTCAAAATATTTCTTAGAATAAATGCATATAATGACCCTCTTCCAAAGCAGATGGAAGAGTCTTTGAGAAGAAACTGAATGCAATCATGAAAAGAAAACTCAAATGGGCATAATGAAAGTGTAAAAGCAAATGAAACACTGTAAATTAAATGCTACCTACACAAGAAAGATTAATAGTGATAACTGTAAGCAAAAGTTCAAAAAACTAGTCAATATGTTAAAACAGTTCCCTGGACTTTAGTTTTGAGAATTCATTACTAGACACATATAGAACTCTAAAGGATGGAGGGTGAAAAAATATGAAAGTACACAGACCAACATAGTAATAAAATTGAGAGAAGAGGTATGATACTGATAAGACAGTATGAAGAGGATATAGATCATAAAATGTATAGCTGAAACATAATGTTTTGTATCAATGATCATGATGTTATGTTTTTAATTTTTTGTATTCATTTAAAGGAATGCTTACCACATGTTCCATGTTATTGAAGAAAAATACTCAAAATTATCAGCAAATGCCATATTTAGTTTAGATTTAATAAAATAAATGTAACTTCTACATAGTCTTAGATTTTGATACAAAGAACAGAGATTTTTCATTTTTTAAACTGAACACTAAAAAAGGTCTTAGAAGAAATTTATGAAAAATTTAAGAAAATTTATGAAATTTATAAAAATTAAATTTTATTGTCATTATGAGAAAAGTGCATTAGGATTAGAGTTTTGAACTTTGCTGAAATCAAGAAATATGAAATTCAAGCAACTCTTGACAAAGTTATGTTGCTTAAATTTTATGAGTCTCAACTAGGGTATTTTTAGGTATAGCTGAAATTATTGTGAAGATTCTCACCTTGAGAATAATAGGATATGAATGTTAGAAGAAATGTATATACAAAAATACAATGTGTATTTCAGCTGTATTTCTATTGTGTATATTTTCTTCTCAGCATCCTTACAAATCTTCAACACAGTCATTTTTCCCATCAGTGGGAACTTTCTACCAAATGAAGAAGGTGATACTATTAAAAAAAAAAAAATTTGTACTCAATTCAAAGCATTCTTCTTGCATCTTATTCCCAATGGTCCTGGTACCATATGAGGACAGAACTCCATATAATAATTAAAGAACCCATAAATTATGGGTTACACATGCTAGTCTCATAATAGAAAAAAATAGTAGAAAAGAAGAAAAAACAGAAACCTGTTTGAACACCTATATTTGCCATTTGAGGAAACTCAAGCATAGAGAGTTTAAGTAAATAGTACACACTCATGCAACTTATATGTGATTGAGAAGAGCAACCAAGGATTTTAAGTCTGGCTCCAGCATTCACTATATCTGGCTCCAGGCTGAGCTATATTGGATTTGATATGATCATGATCAATTATCATGTTATGATTTTTACATTTTTTGGAATATTTACAACCTATGGTTTTTAGCTAATCTGTTCTCTGTGATAGCTCATATAACTATACTTCCTACAGTAATGGAATGCCTTACTAAAATAACTACAGTAAATAAAACTGACTATATCATGGTTATCCTGAAAAAATAAGTTCACAAGGCAATTAAAATTGCTATCCTTACCTTTCTTCCATTTTGAGTAAATTCACTTTGTTTCCTACCTCTAAATTGCATAGAGCACACACAAACATTTGTGTGGATTGGTTTAATTCCAACTTTGTACAGATCACTCTCATCATAAGTCTCCAAGCAATGAGGTTGACTAACTCAACAGAATATAAACATGATCAAAAGTTGATTTTTCAAATGTGATGTGAAAATAATGTGCTTACATGAGATAGCAATGTTGATAATATGGCAATGCTATTTGACTTTGATGAATTTCAATCACTTCTTTTTAATTCTGAACTCATTTCTTAAAATTACATGAGAAGGAGGGCAGCATACACTGTAGCTTGGGACCTTTCTTCTTTATGCTCTAAATTAACCAAATTCTTGGACTGGTATAATTTATAGCTATTGATATTGAAAAGTATATGATCATTTCTCCTTTTAACCAATATTAAAATATTTATTTATTATCCACTCTATGACAAGCCTTTATGTCAAATTCTGGGCATTAGAGAGGAGGTAAATGTTTTGACTTCAATTGGCCTAGCCTATACAAAATCTTGGGCTTCTCTGGTGGCTTAGATAGTAAAGAATCTGCCTGCAACACAGGAGGCCTGGGTTCGAAGCCTGGGTTGGGAAGATTCCCTGGAGAAGGGCATGGCAACCCTCTCCACTGTTCTTGTGAGAATCCCCATGGACAGTGGAGCCTGGTGGGCTGCAGTCCATGTGGTCACAAAGAGTCAGACACAACTGGATGACTAAGCATAGTACAACACATACAAAATCTTAAATTCCAGCCAATTCCATATCATTTGAAATAGTTGTAACTATGTAAGTATTACAGTTGTGACTTCATCCTTTAAATTTATAGGATATTAAATATGCTATTTAATATTCACAACTCAATGAGGTAGAGAGTATCATCACACCCCTTTTAAAGGTAAGTAAAGTGAGTCGCAATGAAGTTTCTTGGCTTGAATGGCTTTCCAAAGTGGTCATATTAAAAATCCAAGCAGTTGGGTTGTCCCGAGTGGCTCAGTGGTAAAAAATTGACCTGCTGACGTGGAGACATGGGTTGGATTCCTGGTCTTGGAAGATTCCCACATGCAGCAGAGTAACTAAGCCTGTAATGCAACTACTGAAGCCCATGTACCCTACAGCCTGTACTCTGCAAAAGAGGTTACAGCAATGAGAAGCCCATGAGCCACAACTAGTAGCCCTGCTCTCCACACTAGAGAAAAAGCCCCTTCAGCAAGAAAGTCTTAGCATAGCCATTAATTAAATATACATTTAATGTTAAGCAGTCTGCTTCCAAAGTCCTGTTATTAATCCCACGCCACACTATCTCCTTGCCAAAATAATCCCTGATAAGTGGCTGGGGGCAAAACACTGGAACAAGTAAGTCAAAGTTTTACAAATTTATACTATCGCAGCACCCCGGGAAATTATTTAACAAGATTGCCGCACTAATCAATTAATGCCCCCAGATTAACCCAGTGTATCAAAATCTCCCAGGAAACTAAAGTAACTGGCATAAGAATCTTGATTAGCAAAGTGGCTTCACATAGTGAATATTTAGCAGGTAAATAAAGTATGTGTTTTCTTTCCTTGTTAACATCCCAAGAGAGTTACCACTTATTAAATAGTCACTGAGGTTACGCAGGAATCACTGAATAAGTACTTGACAGGACTGGACGTTTTAATTACAGAAATGAGGCTAAATCTATGACTCAAGATTCCTTGGAGAACTTTCATTAACTACAAACCATCAGAACAATTACGGAGCCCGGTCTTTGATTTCATTCAACGAGGCAATGAAAAGGGGATTCACAAAGTAGGTTTACAGGGGCACTTGTGAGAAAATGGTGTTTTTATTGTCACTTCAAGGCCCATTTGATCAACATACAGGCTGTATTTTAATATCAACATTTAATATAAATATGTATTTTAATATAAATACAAAATATGTATTTTAATATCAATATCAATTTTAAAATTAAAATTGTCTTATACTGGTGATATTTTTAGTATTTTTCTTTGATTTTTTTCTTAGTTTTTTCTTAGGTGTTCCAAATTTCCTGGAATTAGTACTTTTTATTAAAAAAAACTTACAATCTAAAAATTATGTTTTTTATAATCTTTATTTTATCTTGAATACAAAGCCTTTATGAATATGGTTTAGTTCTCATTCAATCATTCCCTTTGGTACTTGAAAATAATTTTTCTAAGGAAAGCAGCAATTTCTATCTTGATTTTCATACATGACACTTCTTCATTTATAATGAAAATTTATTTGACTGTAATTATTACATATGCTATTACCATTCTGTTCCATCTTATCAAGACTACTTAAATAGTCTAACTTTCAAGGGACTAGAAAAAATACATTCATTTGGATTTCAGCTTATATGAGCAAACTTTCTCAATTGTTAAGAATACTACTGTATTACCACATTTTGATAACATCTTGTTATTCTGCAAGAAATTAGTTTTTATTGTTCTTATTTAAATATTTATTTTCACATACAATATACTATCTGATTTTCAAACTTTCCCTTAAATCTCAAAAGGATAAAATATTTTTGCAATCTTTATCATCTATTTCTTCAGAGTTTTGCCATAATCTTTACCTCATTGAAAACCAACCAACCAACCAACCAACCAACCAACCAACCAACAAGAAAAGAACGATTGATAGATTTTCAGTGTTGGTCCATTGGGGACCAAAATTTTGGTTCAAAGTTCTAAAACACAATTTTGAATATTTACCTAATAATATTTCAATTTAAAAAAATGACCATTTGAACATGTGAATAAGTATACTTTACACATAGATTCATCATGGCTACTAAAGCTATATTGTGCTCTGCCTGCGTGCCTGCTAAGCTGCTTCAGCCATGTCCAGTTCTTTGTGAGGGACTGTAGCCCGGTAGGCTCCTCTGCTCATGGGATTCTCCAGGCAAGAATACTGGAGTGGGTGGCCATTTCCTCCTCCAGGGACTCTTCCCAACCCAGGGATAAATCCTGCATTGCAGGTGGATTCTTTACCACTAAGCCACCAGGGAAACCCAAATTGTGCTATATTGATGATTGAAAGGTAGTACTATGAGCAACATTGACATAGACACTGCAAGTTTCTGATATGGCAAATATCCACGGTCATGTTCTATGCAGCAGGTATTTACAGTCTTCCTTCTATTTATACGGTAGTTGTCTTTGAAAAATTCTTAGAAACATTTAATTTATATAAAATATTAAAAATATGCTGTGTTTATGTAAATTTTGCTTCTAGTTTCAGATAATTCTGAATATTTGTTTACTTACTTGAATGCCTGGCTAGATATTTGAAAATCATAGGTAGAAATGGGCAGTTCTTTATTGTGCAGGACTAGCAATATAGCAAGAACGTTAATTGCAATTTAGGTAGCATATTCTGTGGGAAAAATTGAAAAGGATAGAGGACATAGATATAACCAGAAATATTAATTAAACAAAATAGAGCGTTGCTAAAGAGTGCTTTGGGGGATATGTAGGGAGTTGTGGCTTTATATTGTAAAGAAATTAAATCAATTCAAGGTTTCTATATAAAAGAAGATTATTAGTAGGATGCAGGATAGATTAGAATGAAGCAAAATGGAGACAGAGAAATTTTTAAGGCATTTGAAAATAAGAATTTTCATACAAGGAAGTTAAACAGTAGGAATGAAGAAGGAGGAATCTGTTTTTACCATGAGTTTACTAACCTATGTTACCTTGTAGATGGTGAAACTGTTACGCTCAAACTACTGCACAATTTCACTCATATCATATGCTAGTAAAGTAATGCTTAAAATTCTCCAAGTCAGGCTTCAGCAATACATGAACCATGAACTTCCAGATGTTCAAGCTGGCTTTAGAAAAGGCAGAGGAACCAGAGATCAAATTGCCATCATCTGCTGGATCATAGAAAAAGCAAGAAAGTTTCAGAAAAACATCTATTTCTGCTTTACTATGTCAAAGCCTTTGACTGTGTGGATCTCAATAAACTGTGGAAAATTCTTTAAGAGATGGGAATACCAGACCACCTGACCTGACTCTTGAGAAACCTGTATGCAGGTCAGGAAGCAACAGTTAGAACTGGACATGGGACAACAGACTGGTTGCAAATAGGAAAAGAGGTATGTCAAGGCTGTATATTGTCACCCTGCTTATTTAACTTATATGAAGAGTACATCATGAGAAACACTGGTCAGAAAGAAGCACAAGCTGGAATCAAGATTGCTGGGAGAAATATCAATATTTTCAGATATGCAGATGACACCACCCTTATGGCAGAAAGTGAAGAAGAAATAAAGAGCCTCTTGATGCAAGTGAAAGAGGAGACTGAAAAAGTTGGCCTAAAGCTCAACATTCAGAAAACTAAGATCATGGCATCTGGTCCCATCACTTCATGGTAAATAGATGGGGAAACAGTGGAAACAGTGGTTAACTTTATTTGGGGGGGCTCCAAAATCACTGCAGACGGTGATTGCAGCCATGAAATTAAAAGACACATAATCCTTGGAAGGAAAGTTATGACCAACCTCAACAGCATATTAAAAAGCAGAGACATTACTTTGTCAACAAAGGTCCATCTAGTCAAGGCTATGGTTTTTCCAGTAGTCATGTGTGGATGTGATTTGGACTATAAAGAAAGCTGAGTGCAGAATTGATGGCTTTGAACTGTGGTGTTGGAGAAGACTCTTAGAGTCCCTTGGACTGCAAGGAGATCCAACTAGTCCATCCTGAAGGAGATCGGTCCTGGGTGTTCATTGGAAGGACTGATGTTGAACCTGAAACTCCAATACTTTGGCCACCTGATGCAAAGAGCTGACTCATTTGAAAAGACCCTGATGCTGGGAAAGATTGGGGGCAGGAGGAGAAGGGGATGACAGAGGATGAGATGGTTGGATGGCATCACCGACTCAATGGACAGGGGTTTGGGTAGACTCCGAGAGTTGGTGATGGACAGAGAGGCCTAGTGTGCTGTGGTTCATGGGGTCACAAAGAGTCAGACGCGACTGAGTGACTGAACTGAACTGAAAAGTTGGAGAGTATATGTTAGAAAATATAGTTAGTTCAACTAGAACACAGCAGCTGTCAGTGGGCTTCCGTAGTGTCTCAGAGAGTAAAGAATCTGTCTGCACTGCAGGAGACCAGGTTGATCCCTGGGTCAGAAAGATCCCCTGGAGAAGGGAATAGCTATCTACTCCAATATTCTTGACTGCAGAATTCCATGGACAGAGGAGCCTGATGGGCTAAAGGTCCATAGGGTCACAAAAAGTTGGAGACCACTGAGCAACTAACAGAAACAACTATCAATAGTTATACACAGAGATTGAGAACTGAGCTCTGGAACTCAGAAGTGAGGTCTCAGTTTAAGAATAGTTATTGAAGCCATAAGTCATGGGTGTATTGGGAGATAGTATAGATAAGTAAGAGAACAGGGCAAAGACAAGAACCCTGCAGTGTGGGAAGAAAGATAGAGTAATCAAGCAAGAATATAGAGAAAGATTTTCAGGGAGCCTGGAGAATTAGAAGCTGCAGGTAAAAGTATAAGGAGCAGTTATTAGTGTCATAATTTCAGTCTGAATATGGTAAGGAATGGAGAAGGAAATGGAAACCTGCTCCAATATTCTTGCCTGGAAAATCTCATGGACAGTGGAGCCTGGCAGGCTACAGTACATGGGATTGCAAGAGTTCACGACTTAGTGACTAAATAGAGAGATGAAAAGGAAATGGCATAAGAGAATGGTTGACAGAAGAATTTGTTCCTTGGGTAGCTATTCTTTCTTCCTATGATCTGATTCAACATTTCAGTGGGTATATAAACTGAAAAGTTACACAGTTTCATAGTTCTTTTCTTCCTTAAATTTACAGTGTAAGAATTTGAGGAGGAAATTATGAAAAAATGCTTTCATTAAATAGAAATTATTTTGTTGATAAAATGAATGTCTTACATGTAATTTATGAATCACTCATTTTCAAGTTGTATAACTTGTACAATTATACATGAATCAAAAGTAATAGCTATATATTATACTAACTGATTTAGACACTCATTTATAAAGACATAGATAGTGTTAGTCTATATTATTTATGTGTGTTTCTTTTAGCATATTTAGACTTTTCAGTCACTATTATTATTTTTCTGATGGTGAGAATTAGAAAGATAATCTTAATGTATGGATGCTTCCTCATTACTGCCAAAATACTTTCCCAATAGTTTATCAAATAAAAATGACACATATTGATAAAATTATATTAGTCATTGAATGAATGACTTTTGGGGTCTTGAAAATAATTTTTAGTTTTTTTTTAAACAAAAAATAAATCTTCATAGTTTAGGGCATAGCTATGTGATGAGGAAGACTCACAAAATTGTATTTTTGTTTGACTTTGAGCAGTATAATAAAAGAAGTCCTGTTAATCAATATTTTTTCTGAATTCATCAGCTAATATAAAATTGACCACAGAATTTTGCCTTTCATTTTTCAGCGTTAAAACTGTTATTTTTTACACTGATATTATAAACTAAATATTAATATTTAAAATAAATATCAAAATATTTTGAAAAATAATATTCAATATTAATGTATTAATGTACTATGCATGATGTTGTTGTCTAGTCACTAAAGTTATGCCTGACTCTGTGACCCCATGGAGTATAACCTGACAGGCTCCTCTGTACATGGGACTTCCCAGGCAAAAATAATGGAGTAGGTTGCCATATCCTTCTCCAACTGTACATGATACATATTGCTAATGTCATATGTATGTCAATGTATGGCAAAAACCACCACAATATTGTAAAGTCATTAGCCTTCAACTAATAAAAATAAATGAAAAAAATAAATAAAATTTCTCATTCCATTTAAATATTCATTCTAAACTAAGTTCTTAAATATAACTTCATATAAATTATGATGATTTATAATTATTTACATTAAATAATAAAAGTATATGTATATGATACACAAGCATACACACACATACTATATATATATGTGTGTGTGTGTCAATGAAATAGGGGAATAATTTACTGGATGTTCAAGATAGAAAGAGAAGGAAAAGGGAATAAAATTGCAAGTTAAATGCTTACTTGACATATTTTAGCCCAGAGGAAATCTTAACTGCCTCTGCTTTATGATGAAACTTGTGCAGAACAAGCATACTTTTACATGCAGAGAGAATTTATCCCAAATGTTTCTACATCCACATAAATAATTTTTCTAGAATGAAAATATCACCCTGTTGTAAAATAGTTCACATAATATTATTCTAAGGAAATTTCTTCAAAAATTACAGTATGAGGGAGGCTAAAACAGCAAATATCTAAGGTAAAGGAAATTAAGTACACAAAATATCAATAAACTACATCATTATTGAGCAATTCAAAACAAAATATATTCAGACTTGGCAGTCATTATTGTTTTTCTGATGGAGAGAATTCAAAAGAAAATCTTATCTTAATCTCCAGATGTTTTCTCATTTTCACCAAACTACTTTCCCTATAGTTTACCAAATATCAATTTATCAGATATTTATCAAATATCAATAAAATTATATTGGTCACGCATGAATGACTTTTTGGGTTTTGGAAGTAATTTTTAGGGTTTTTTTTTTTTAAATTGAAGATAAATCTTAATAGTTTAGGATATAGCTAAGTAATAAGCATAACTCACAAGCTGTATTTTTAAACACTGAGTTAATAAATAACATTATGGAGCTAGTAAAAGTAGTGTATTAACCTAGATATTGTCAGTAATTAGTATCTTACTATGTTCTTCATTTGTTGCTATTGTTCTTCTTTTCTTCTTCTCTTTCCTTTCCTTCTGTTCTCTTTTCCTAGTCTCAGATCAGGCATTAAGTCATCTGTGATCTTCCTTAAGTTCCTCAGAGTCAAGGGTCCTTTATTTTGTGAGTACCAAATAGTCTGTCAAATTTCACAGCACTGAAAACTTTATGCAGTAAAGTTTATGATTAATAAATATCATCATATTCACTGTTGTATCATCAGCTATAACAAGGTGCCTGGATTAGCAAGATCTTAAAGTATATTTATCACACTACCCTGGCCTCCAAAATTTAAGATATTTTCAGACATTTTTCATGCTTTTGTAAAACATGTGATGTATGGTCAATAAACCACAGATAAATAATTTTCTGCAAAGTTAAATACAATACATTAAAAGATTCATGGAATACTGGAGATAAAAATGAAATGCAACATTTAAAGGAATAGGTGAAAAATAATAATTTGATATCAGTGAGGAACAGCAACATGAATCATGCAGAATTTGGGATCAAAGTCAACCTAAAGGACCCAATTATTTCATGCAAATCTGAAGTAATTTAATTTCATTTACTGCATACAACATTTGGACAAACCTAAAGCTTGCCCCACCCTTAGTCTTTTCAGTTATATGAACCAAATTTCAAATGGGTATTTCTCCCCTTTCACTAAAATATGACCTGCTTCTTTTGGAACAGAAATGTTGCTAGTATCTCACTCCAATTTTTCCTTGAGATGTTGTTTTACTCTCTCTCAATAAGTTTGAGGTTGGATGTATAAATTCATTGGCAAATAGTATCACTGGCATCTACTTTTCTACGAGTGAAGAATGCAGCATTGAAAATTTAGTTTTAACTTATTTTAGGATAATTTTTTTTTTTTTAAAGGTTCCTGGGGCTTCCCTGGTAGTCTAGTGGTTGAGAATCTGCCTGCCAATGCAGGGTTCAAGAGTTTGATTCCAGGTCTGGGAAGTTCACACATGCCATGAAGGATTTAAGTCCCATGTGCCGCAGCTACTGAGCCAGTGCTCTGGAGCCCATAAGCCACAACCACCGAGTCCCTGAGCTGCAACTGCTGAAGCCCATGCACCCGGAGCCTGTGTTCTGTAACGAGAGAAACCACTGAAATAAAAAGCCCATGCATCGCACTTAGCCCCCCGATAGCCACAGCTAAAGTCTGTGCACAGCAATGAAGACCAAGCAGAAGCAAAAATAAATAAACAAATAAATCTTTAAAAAAATCAAAAGATCCCTGACTGATTTTACATAGCATTTCCATGTCAGTTATGCACCAGATGCCACCATTTGGAAAGTGCTAGATGGCTGGGTCTAGGAAAGCACAGGAGTATTATATCTCTCTGGGCTTCCCAAGTGACTCAGTGGTAAAGAATATGCCTGGCAAATAGAAAACATGGGCTTGATTTTTAGGTTTGGAAGATCCCCTGGAGAAGGACATGACAACCACCTCCAGCATTCTTGCCTGGAGAATTTCATGGGCAGAGGAGCTTGGCAGGCTACAATCCATGGGATCACACAACAGTTGGACATGACTTAGGGATTTATTGTTAGTCATGTCCAACTCTTTGTGACCCCACGGACTATAGCCCACCAGGCTCCTCTGTCCATGGAGTTCTCCACGTAAGAATACTGGAGTGGGTTGCCCTTGCCTTCTCCAATAAAGGGCTCAGGAAAGAAACAAAAATGCTTTTCTTATGCAAGACATTTTATTATTAATGTAGCAATAATGTGTTAGTAAGAGGAGAAAGAGTATATTCAAAAGACTTGGGGACTAAACAACAACAAAAATTATATCTCCCTGATCCACAGCATCAAGTCTCTGATTCTGATAGGATTCCCTGCCTTCTTGCTTTCCTTTCCTTCAGCTACTATTTACTGTGGCAGACCCTTGGCTTATTCCTTGAGGAACTTCAAGCTTCTTTAGGACCTCTGTGAGGCTACCCACTTGCTGTGTAATCCCCCTCCAAGGGAGTAGCCTTCTCCAACAGAACCAGGTTCTGACTGGTCTTAATTAATTCATTATTTAAGTTAATTAAGACTGGCAATGGCTGATTGGGAAATCTGACTGTTTATGTAGGTAAACAAGATGTGCTACAAGCTCAGGATCTTTTCTTGGCCTCAATGTTCTTGTCATCAGTGAGCAGTTCCTCTAAGATCAGCAGTTAGTCCCTAGTGAGGATAATGCATTTTACAGACTGGGCCTGGTGTTTCTCCACCCCACTGCACTTCTGGACCTCACAGTGAACATGTGCCATCAGAGGTCTGATGCAGATGAAGACCTTGTCAAACTGCACATTGTCCTTTATCTCCCTCACGGCTCCAAGTCCCTGCCCCCACCCCATCCTGTCCCCAACCTGAGGTGGCATCCAAATCTAGGAAAAAGTTTGATGTTTCATACATAGCCACCACTTTTTCAGCCAGCTTCCCTGTCAGGCCTCAGTAGTGCTCTAGGTCAAGGACGCCAATGTGCTTTTCCAGCCACAAATGTGACTTTGGGTGGAGGCTAATCTCCAAGCCAACCAGTGTTGTTCAGGTCCATCAGAAAGAGCAGGCAGGGCAACTCGCTAACCCGGGGGTTAGGGAGAGGTCCATGTCTGGATGGTTCTGGGGACATGGAAGCCCTATGAGCCAGATGGGAAGGGAGGGGGCCACTTAGGAAGAGAAGGTGAGCCAAAAATGCACTCCAGGTCTGTCATTTTATTCAGTTTTGTTTTTCAATATGGTTTTGCCATGTTTTGTTTAATTTGTGGACTTATCTATAAAAATACTTTGTAGATATGGCTTACATTATTAAGAGTAATCTTTTTGTTAAAACTTTTAAATTTTTTCTCCCTAAATGTTGCTTTTATTTTATCTCATATAGCATGAACTTTTAAATATGAACTGTTTTTTGTGTGATCATGAAACTGAATGTTGTATGAGGAAGAAAACAGTGGATGATTTCCCCCTTCTTGTTTATCTGTCTTTCTTTGCTATGTGCTGTATTTAGTCGCTGAGTCATGTCTGACTCTTTGTGATCCCATGGACTGCAACCCGCCAGGCTCCTCTGTCCTAGAACTTCATGAAAGTCTATCTCATGCTGCTGCTGCTGCTGCTGCTAAGTCACTTCAGTCGTGTCTGGCTCTGTGTGACCCCATAAACGGCAGCCCACCAGGCTCCCCCGTCCCTGAGATGCTCCAGGCAAGAATACTGGAGTGGGTTGCCATTTCCTTCTCTAATTCAGGAAAGTGAAAAGTGAAAGTGAAGTCGCTCAGTCGTGTCCAACTCCTAGCGACCCCATGGACTGCGCCCTACCAGGCTCCTCAGTCCATGGGGTTTTCCAGGCAAGAGTACTGGAGTGGGTTTCCATTGCCTTCTCCATTATAATAGCCAGTTACTATTGTTTTTTTTTTTTTATAATTGGACATATATCATCAAAGCACAAGCCTAATATAGCTTAGAGTCAACCGCAACAGCACTACTCAAAGGTCAGGCTCAGCGGGATTTGGTTTCCTATTTTCATCAATTGCTTTTTGCCTCTGCAACATTTGTTGCAGACTCAGCCTATCTGTTAGAGTCTAGATGCAGCTGTTTCATAAAGAACAGTTTTGCAACGGCCTCCAGCAGTTCTCCTGGTTTCTAGTGTGTGTCCTTCCTTTAATCAGTTAACTACATCCTCCTCTCCATCATCTTTGTAAAGCACAGTTGTGTCATTCTCCCACATAAAAGCTTTTCAATATTCCCATTTAATTATGGGAAAAATATGCAAAATATTTATTACGATGTTAGAGTCCCTTCACATTGATCATATCCTAATTTTCCAGCTATTTATTCAGACACTGCTTCTCACATGCCTTGTGATCAAACATATAAGCTATTCACAATTTTCAACAATATTTTGTGCCTCTAGGAATTTCTGAAATATAGTGTAAAAATCTTGGCAACATATGCCTGAAATATGAAATCTGAAGATATGAATAAGTGTGTCTTTCACCATCATGAACTAATCTGGCATTAGCAACCATTTGAGAGCTGGTTATTTTACATTTTGGAGAAGGAAATGGCAATCCACTCCAGTATTCTTGCCTGTAGAATTCTATGAACAGAGGAGCCTGGCAGGCTACAGAGTCAGACATGACTGATCGACTTCACTTTCACTTTCTTTATTTTACCTTTAATTGTTTTACTCAATGAAAAGAGCTCTGGAAATTATATTCTCTTTCTTATACTAAATAGGATATTCTTTCAAAGAATCTACATATTTTGCACACAATGTATTTCCTCAATTTATCTGTAGAATATATGCTTGTTGTTAAGATAATGATGATAATGTTGATGAGTTTGATGGTTATTATTAAACATAAACACTTGTATCTAGGACTCCTAGATACCCAGGATAGATGCTGCAGATATTCCTAAACTGGATCCTCTTTTTCACCTGGCATAGCTTGAATTTTATCCAGAGTTTAAACTGGGTATTTAGATGTTAATTTGTGCTTTTTTTTTTTCAGGTGTGAAGTTTCTTGAGTAGGGAAAAAAATAAACTAAAATAAAGCAAGTTTTAGAAAAAGGCATACTGAGGATGTTAATGCCACAGATTTTCTTTACAAAGAGATGGAGTCCCCTATCACAAAGGCAGGGTCAGCCCTGAAGGGAAGTCTAATAATACATTAAGGAGAGAATCCTAAGATTTCAACCTTGTGCATTGTCTGAGGAAGAAGTCAGAGCAGCCCGAGACAACCATCACAGGGCAGCACCCAAAGCAATCTACTCATTTTATTGACTTTCTGTTCTCTATCTGAACTTTCCTGGGGGCTCAGACACTAAAGCCTCTGCTTACAAAGCGGGAGACCCGGCTTCAATCCCTTGGTCGGGAAGATCTCCTGGAGAAGGAAATGGCAGCCCACTCCAGTACTCTTGCCTAGAAAATTCCATGACCGGAGAACCTGGTAGGCTACAGTCCATGGGGTCGCAAAGAGTTGGACACGACTGAGTGACTTCACTTTCTTTCTCTATTTGGCCTTGCCTCATTCTCATGTTAAGGTTATAATTGGCAAAAAAAAAAAAAAAAAAAAAAAGTTGAGAATGTTTCTGTCAGCTCTGCTTCTTCCTTTATTCTAATTTTCTTGATAAAGCATAAATGGAGTACCCTCATTTCTCTTATGATCCAGCCATGTCCTTTCATGTCTTCCAAGTATAACCCACCTTCTGACATAACTCCCCTGCTTACATCATGATACAAATGAAAAAGATATATATGTCAAATTGCTGCTTCCCTTTTACTTTTTGCCTAAATTTACTTATTTGGCAACTTTTGTCCTTCACGATTTACATTATTGACTTAACAATTATCTAATTCAAATGTGGTTACATTTTCTCCTTAATTTCTATTTCCATCCATTCATTTCAAAGAGTTTCATAAAAGGAGCTGTGAAAAGAGTGCTTACCATCTTTATCAGAATTCCCGTTCATTTAAAACATATGTGAGATTGTCAACTGCCCAACATGTGACTCCTAGGTTAATATCATTTTAAAAGAAAATTAGGATAGTTAAATATATGTTAAAAGGTATAAAGCATTAGTCCATTTGTAGTTGACAATGTTATTTTAACAGATAATCAGGCAGTACTCATGAAATGGTTATAATAAAAGTAACATTTCTAAATCAATGTCACCGTGTAAAAATCAATGTCACCGTGTAGACTCCTATATTCAAAGTTACTTCACACATGTCAGGAAGAAAAAGAGGGCGAAATTAAAGTATCGTTATTGAATAAATAACAAATAAGATGGCTAAATTGATGAATAATAAGTAAGACATGAGTGGGTTTTCTTGGGTATTTATTTGTGTTTGTTTGACGTGTTCTTAAGAATATTAGATTTTACATAAATTTATGAAAGCCTTGAGCTCTTTATCTTATGGAAACATGCCTTTTCATACTAAAAATAGTCACAGAACAAAGTCTAATGATGAATGTAAAAGATTTTTATTCATTAGAATGTTTCATTCTCACATGTTCTTAAGAGAAAAAGAGAGAGGTCAGCAAACACTTGTTTGTTCATATATTATCTCTGATACAAAAACCTCAGAAACATTAATTCACCTCTCTATGAAGTCATAAAGTAAAGGCTGCACAGGAAATGAACAGAAAAATTAAAAATACAAATGCATAAACAGTCATAAATGTTAACCCGTCTGTCATTTTAGCATATTTATAAAGTCTGTTTCTGCATAACAATTAACAACTCATGCTGTTTCAGCACCAACTTGGCAGATAACTAGGGGTCTTTTGTATTTTAAAATGTAAATGATCTTACTGATCAAATAACTGGGGGCATATATTCTTCTGCCATAAGAAAATCTAGTCAGTAAAGAACTAAAACAGAGCGGCGACTACAGTAACATTTCCTTTGGAAGAACTGAAGACATCTTCCTTCAGTGAAAAGAAACTTTATCAAATACCTTACTAGTAATCTGATATGTAACATACAGAACAAAACAAATCACTTCCATTGTCTGCAAGTTTAGAGGCAAACCTAGGTGTGGTGATAAAAATATTATAATGTTTTCCACTAGCCTTGCACTTTATACTTCTGATG
Source organism: Odocoileus virginianus (assembly GCF_023699985.2). Classification (NCBI taxonomy): domain Eukaryota; kingdom Metazoa; phylum Chordata; class Mammalia; order Artiodactyla; family Cervidae; genus Odocoileus; species Odocoileus virginianus. The sequence continues at coordinate 62,756,084 of NC_069681.1, read as the reverse complement.
CACTTTACATATTTGGTTCATGTTTGATATTTATCTGGCTTCCCTGGTGGCTCAGGTAAAGAATCCACCTGCCGAGGCAAGAAATGCAAGAGACTTGGATTCGATCCCTGAGTTTGGGCGATCCCCTGGAGTAGATCACAAAAGAGTTCAACAAGACCTAGTGACTAAACAACAACGACAACAACGATTGATATTTATGGCTTCTCTGCTGGCTCAGATGGTAAAGAATCTGCTTTGCAATGCAGGAGACCCAGATTCAGTCTCTGGGTTGGGAAGATCCCTTGGAGAAGGAACTCGCAACCCGTTCCAGGATTTTTGTCTGGGAAATCCCATGGACAGAGGAGACTGGCAGACTACAGTCCATGGGGTTGCAAAAAATCAGACATGACTGAGCGACTAACACTTTCACTTTTCTTTTCCACAGTATTTAACCTTACACTAAGGCCCATGTATCTGTTTTCTTTGTTGCCTTCTCAAGAAAATCACGTTTGAAAAAAATTACCTTAAATTTTGGATGATATATTTTTCCAGTAAAGTGATATTTATCAGTTTAATCTAAGGCAGTGGGACAAAGTGGTTCATAATTGTGTTTGAAAATTCAAAATTCAAGATCTACAATTCATTAGCTGGGTGACTTTGTGCAAGACATTTAATCTTGTTGTGTCTTCGATTTCTCATCTGTAAAATAAGAACAATATTTTACCTATTTCATAGGGATGCTGTACTAATGTGTGTAAAAACACCTAAGTCAAACCCAGGGAAAGGCCTCAAGATATGTTAACAAGAAATGTTATTCTGTGTTAGCAGAATATATAGCCAAAGTCCTTGGCATTTCAGAAATTGTGCAAATACTTCCTTTATATGTGATAGATTGATAGCTGAAGATATTAAATACAATAAACATAAATTAAGCATATAATTAAAGAAAATGTCTAGTTTTATTCAATGAATCATGTCAAAAATCTTGTATACATATGTGTGTATCAAAATAATATATATTTGACACATACTGCTATCAAGAGAAAAATTATTATGCTGTATTTGGCTAAAATGATGATAAAAGACTTACTTTTCTGCCCAACATCTTTATTTTGGTATTTTTTCTATAGGAAACAATCTTTTCTTTTTCTTAACATGTTTTAATAATAAACAGTAGCTTCTAAATAAAATTTAGAATGAATTTACAATGAAATGTAAATTTACAATGTAATTTTAAAATGTAATTTTACAATGAAATGTTTGAGTGCTCTAGTCTTTCTAAAGATTTATATTGAAAGAAAGAAGCAAAGATATAAAACAACACTGGTGCCTTCTTTATGGTCCAACCCTCACATCCATACATAACTACTAGAAAACCAGAGCTTTGACTCTTCGGACCTTTATTGGCAAGTGATGTCTCTGCTTTATAATACAGTGTCTATGTTTGTCATAGCTTTTCTTCCATAGGACAAATTTGTTCTCCTTTAAAACTATATAATATTTCACATATTATCAAAATATAGATATAATATTTCATGTAGTATATAGATTTAAGGAGAATAATCTTGTTCTATAGATACCAATTTGAAAAGATGATCACCATTTTTTTAGAGAATGAATACATATATTATTTGACTGTCTTGTCACACCAATTAATATTTTTTTATTAGTTCCTATCCATCAACTCCAGTGTGTTTTATATGTTTGCTTCTTTCTTTCAAATCAAGAACTAATCAAAATCTATATCTATCTATCTATCTATATATATATATATATATAATATATGGAATATTATATTCACACTTGTCCTATGGAGGAAAAGCTATGACAAAACTGGATGGTTGTATTAAAAAGCAGAGACATCACTTTGCCAGCAAAATTCCATATAGTCAAAGCTATGGTTTTTTCAGTAGTCATGTATGGATGTGAGAGTTGGAATATAAAGAAGGCTGAGTGCTGAAGAATTGATGTTTTCGAACTGTGGTGCTGGAAAAGACTCTTGAGAATCCCTTGAACAACAAGGCTATCAATTCAAAGGAAATCAACTCTGAATATTCATTGGAACGACTGATGCGGAAGCTGAAGCTCCGGCAATTTGGCCAACTGACAAGAAGAGACAACTCATTGGAAAAGACTCTGTAGCAGGGAAGCATTGAGTGCAAGAGGAGAAGGAGGTGACAGAGGATGAGACGGTTGGATGGCATCACTGACTCAATGGGCGCGAGTTTGAGCAAACTCAGGGAGATAGTGAAGGAAGGAGAAGACTGGCATGCTGAAATTCATGGAGTCACAAAGAATTGGACATGACTTAGTGACCAAATAACAATAATATCCCATAAGTTGTAAATAAATAAATAAATACACATTTTAATTTAATTTTTTAGCAATTAAAGCAACCGTTAACTTAATAATGGTAGATATTTAGTTTAATTTTGGAACATGCTTTTCACCATCTTGGACACATATTTCCCATGGTGTGATTGAACTCTAAATTCTAGGGGTGGCATGTTTCTCATACCTAACCAATGATAGTTTTGAGTTAAAACAGCTAAAAAATAATATTTGCAGGGAATAATGTATGTTTAAAATCTAATTCTAGTATACATTATATTGGCTTTTTTAAATAACTAAAGGATACTCTAGATTACTATATCAGTTTTTGGTTTTGTGGTCAGTAAAATACATTTATTTTCTATTAATATTTGATATTGAGGAATATCACTGAATGAAGAGCTGATGGTTATACTCTATTATGCTGTTCACCCAAACTGAATCTTGGTCAGTAAATTTTTCATCTGTTGATCTATTAGAATTTATTTATTTATTGTTTTTAATTTTTGGCATGGAAACTAAAGATTCATCAATTTCCAGTTCCAAGGCCTCAGCTATCAAAAGATGAATTTACTATTAGTAGCTTATAAATTTTAGTCTTGTTTAGCTTAAGTTATGGTTATGACCAAGTTTTATTTGTACTAAGCTGGGATAGATCACTCATATTTCTGCCTTCTTGAAAAAAAATAAGGCAATAATTCTCAGAGCATTTTATGATTTTAAAAGCAGAAAAAGAGAGTGTCAATTTACGGTGATAGATTTCAAGTGAGTTCATCAGACTGTCCATTTTTTATTCTAAATGCTCTAGTAAAATAATATTCTTTCCTCTGCCAAGTGATGCTTAAATCTACTGACAACCAAACCATCACAAATCACTGAAGGCTTTTTACCTACTGAAGCAGTCTGTTAAATGTATATCAAGTGGTTGGGCACCTACAAACCAAGCTTTAGAGTCTTTGAACATATTTAAGAGTTTCAAATTTTTAATATTTAAAGACAACTTTTCCTATAATCTTTCTGAAAAATTAAACAAATATAATTTGCCACATTATTATTTCAAAGAAAAATAAGTTCATTACTACATCGTCAAATGATATCAGTTGGCACATATGACAAGGCAAACCTAACTAATGAAGATACTATCTTAAATATTTTTTATATTTTTTTATGCTTATTTTAGTTATCTGTCAAATTTGTAAACTTTTTAAATATAAAAAATAATATGATAATGGTGATCATGGTATGTGTTATATATGTGGTAAATGTCAATATTTGAAGCCATATAAGCTAGAGTTATTACAGAGTTTACTACTTAAAATATTGACTTTCTTCTGATTAATATTTTCAATGTTATTAAAGATTTTTTTAATATATAAATGTATTCATATGTGTCTTAGTCACTAACTACATATAGTAAATCTAATTTTAGTTTCATCAATTTTCTTCTAGTTCAACTACAATACATTTCTTTTGAAAAGTATGTACTTTCTCTAAATTTCCTTTAATCCTGTGTTTTCATCTCTTAGTTATCTTCATTTATTCTTTTCCATATGCCAGAAGTAAAAATAGAAACAATGCTTCATACATTAATAATCAGGTCATTTTCCTTTCAAATAGAATGGGAGAAGAAATGAATTCCATCTATGCCCATATATTTACAATGTCTTCTTGTTCCTCTAACTGTAGAACCAATTAAAATGCAAATTATGTTTAACAAATGCTTAGAGTAGTATATCTGGCTTTAGTAATCTGAGTGTTTAAATAAATCTACTTAGATTTAGTATTGAAGAAACAGTCCATTTTGTTTGAAAATGTTTAAACTTCATAATTTTCCAGAAAGCTTTTTACTAATTATAAATTATATAACTCTAACAAAATTAAAATAGATTTGTGTGTGTGTGTGTGCAAGTAAAGATTGTCTTATATAAAAAAATACAATAGGACACTTATTGGAAGAAAACCCATCATCTAAAGTAAATTATTTCTTTAATTTACTTGGGTCAAGATTTGAATCTCCTTTATTAAATCTTTGTTAATTTCAGCTTTCTGTCATCTATAAACTTTTAATGATGTATTATTTTATATAATTAGCTATCATATGTGACAATTGGATACATTTGGCCTACTATTAATTCTTTGTAGTACATATTCTTTCTATTAAATCACAAGGTTTTACATATATTTATGAGTATCAAGATTGTCAATGAAAATCAAATTTAAATGAACAGTTTTTATTATAAGTAATCAAAACTATTGAATATAGACCTTGAATATGAAATAGGTCCACAAAAACTCAATTTAAAAATATACATACATGGAGGTGGAACAAAAAATATACTTATTAAAAAGTTTAGAAATTGCTGATTAAAAAAATAGATAATAAACTTTGAGATCATGATATAGTCTATAAGCATTTACTATTTATTTTTGGGGGCTTCCCTGGTGGCTCAGATGGTAAAGAATCCGCCTGTAACACAGGAGACTGAGGTTCGATCCCTGGGTCAGGAAGATCTCCTAGAGAAGGGCATGGCAACCCACTCCAGTATCCTTGCCTAGAGAATCCCCATGGACAAAGGAACCTGGCAGACTGCAGTCCATGGGGTCGCAAATTTTTTAATAAAGAGATATGAAGTGTAAATTTAGGTACCACATAAATATTTTTAATTATTGTAGAGTGCTGTTGTTTAGTCACTGAGTCATGTCTTTGCAACCCTCACGGACCAGTCTCCTCTGTCCACAGGATTTCCCAGGCAGCAATACTGGAGTGGGTAGCCATTTTCTTCTCCAGGGGATCTTTTCCACAAGGGGATTGAACCCACATCTCCTGCTTGGCAGGTGGTTTCTTTACCACTGAGTCACCTGGAATGCTCAGATATAATATGTATCACTTAAAATTATTAATATTAATATTTAAGTTGGTAAATTTTAATAGCATTTCAAATTATTAATATGTGAAAGAACTCTTATTATCTTACAAATATCATTTATTGTGTTTCTACAATGAGTAAGATGTTATTCTAAGAATTAAGAATATAGCAGTGAGCAAGTCAGATGTAGTTTGTGCCTCAAGGAGTATTAAGTCCACCGCAGAAAATTTAACATATTTAGAGTAACTTGGGGTCTGGGAGGAACATCCAATACTCTATTAGACGTTATTTTTTGTTGAATTGTGTCTAGTTGTACATTTCTGAAAGTATTATTTTGAGATAATGATCAGCCCCAGCTCTATGCTGCCTTGTGTACAAAGGGTAGACCAGGCTTCCCCTCAAGCAAGGATTGATTTAGCATGTTTCCTGTGAACTATAATCTATCCCTCTGCCTTTTATTCCTCTTTTAAAAAGTACTATTAAAGATCTTTAAGCACAAGTGTAGTCCTTAACAGAAGTGACAGTGAAAAAAAAATCTAAATGGAAGCATAAAAAGAAATTAGTTCCCTGATGAGTAATTCATTACCTCATCAGAAAATATAAATATTTTATAACATTAGTTCATAACGTGTGAATTTTTGTAATAAAGTGAAACTTTCATATGCATAGAAAATCAGAGTTTTTCATAGGCATTTAAAAATTCAGAACAAAAGCAAGTTATTGATTTCATTGTTGAAGAACTGATTTGAAAAATGAAAGGCACTATAGCCAAAAGGTTTCTGGCTTTTCCTTCTGGCATCACCTGCTGCTGCTGCTAAGTCACTTCAGTCGTGTCCGACTCTGTGTGATCTCATAGATGGCAGCCCACCAGGCTCCCCCGTCCCTGGGATTCTCCAGGCAAGAACGCTGGAGTGGGTTGCCATTTCCTTCTCCAATGTGTGAAAGTGAAAAGTGAAAGTGAAGTTGCTCAGTCATGTCTGACTCTTAGTGACCCCATGGATCACAGCCTACCAGGCTTCTCCATGATTTTCCAGGCAAGAGTACTGGAGTGGGGTGCCATTGCTTTCTCCGTCATCACCTAGGAATCCCTTTTAGAACTATTCTAACAAAGTAGAAATATTATTTATTATAGAATGAAATTCTATAGATTAAATAATTCAAATAATTAAATACTACTTACAAGTGACTCTGAAAATCCTTTAGATTTGGGTTTATTGGGTATTTTTTTACATTAGTGTTCCTTCTTGGAATTTAATTCATTGTATTATTGTTGCACAGAATCAACTCATGATATAACAACTCAACAAAGATTTAAATCTGGTAGATAACCCTGTGGACCATAGGCCACCAAGCGTCTCTGTCCATAGGATTCTCTAGGCAAGAATACTGGAGTGGCATCTCCCGTGTCTCCTTTGCAGGAGGATTCTTTTACCTGGGAAGCCCCAAATAACCTAATACATTTTAATAATTTTAATAGTAGATTTTGCTTGTGTGTGTGTATGTGCATGTGGTGTGACTTTATACACCTGTGTGCTGAATCATTGTGTTTTAGAAATAGCCCAGTAGAAGAAATGAAAATAAAATCAGAGCATGTAAATGAAAAAATTCCTACAATGAATGGAGTGTTTTTCAAGTAGGGGAATATTATCATCTACACCATTATCAACAACAATGCAGAAAGACTCATTTCTTAAAATAGAATCTCTTCAGTTTGAATATGAAAACCTAAAATAGAAACATACTCAAAGAGCATCTGAATAGAAGAAATGGACTTTGTCTAAAATGAATCCTTAAAAAGCTTACAATTTTCCTTGGATCCTCTGTAGGTATGCTTAATTAGTCTTTGAAACTGTCATAATTACACATTTTATTGTGGTTATTTTCTAGAATCCTAACAATTAAAAAGTTTTATATAGTCAAACTGCAATTGCATAAGTAAATAATTATTTATTATAATATTACTATTGATTATACATTTCTGTCAGTTTATCTGGTGTAATCTGAATATCCTGTTTGTGCACAACACTAAGCAATTTAAAGATTTTTTTTTTTAAAGACAATTTTTTAAAACACTTCCACTCAAATCAACTTCCAGTTGTAGGCAATAAACTAGAATTTTACCAATGACTGTGATTAATAACACAAATTAAAACTGCCTGTGAAGAGTTGTCTAATTTAGGGACAAAGCAAGTAAAGGAAAACAATCAAAAACAAGATGAGAGGAGGTTCCTTTCTGTAGAGGCCTCTGCATTCTTCTTACTGCTTGTGAGTATTAAGCATAGGTAGCTGTCCTTCAAGGAACTCACTACACTCACTCAACACCTTCACTTCTTACCAATTTACAAAGAAATTCTGAAAATCAAA